>NC_022017.1:17170294-17197521 GCF_000317375.1 Microtus ochrogaster
CAAGGTCCAAATCAGGAGCAGAAGGAGAGGGAGCACGAGCAAGGAACTCAGGACGGCGAGGGGTACACCCACACACTGAGACAATGGGGATGTTCTATCGGAAATTCACCAAGGCCAGCTGGCCTGGATCTGAAAAAGTATGGGATAAAACCGGACTTGCTGAACATAGCAGACAATGAGGACTACTGAGAACTCAAGAACAATGGCAGTGGGTTTTTGATCCTACTGTACGTACTGGCTTTGGGGGAGCCTAGGCAGTTTGGATGCTCGCCTTACTAGACTTGGATGGAGGTGGGTGGTCCTTGTACTTCCCATAGGTCAGGGAACCCTGATTGCTCTTTGGGCTGATGAGGGAGGGGGACTTGATTGGAGGAGGGGGAGCGAAATGGGAGGCAGTGGCAGGGAGGAGGCAGAAATCTTTAATAAATAGATAGATAGATAGATAGATAGATAGATAGATAGATAGATAGATAGATAGATAGATAGATAGATAGATAGCTGGGTCTATCGACATCCCTTTCTGGAAAGGGGTGGGACTCTCAAGGTCCAACTATCCCTGAGGATCTACAGGCAACTAACCATTGTTCAGAAAAGAATAAACACTTTCTTTAGAGGTGTAGCCACTGAAGGGGTTCCCTACCCATCCACCTCTAGGTGACCTCTTATGCATACATGTTCCTGTATGTATCCTGCTTAAACTCACTGATTAAAAACAAAAGAAGAGGAAAGTAGAAGGAGGGTGGGTTGGGACAAGGAAAATGGTCAGCAAGAGGAGAGGGGCAAGACAGTAGTGAGGAGTGAGTGTTATCAAAACTATATACATGTAGAAAGTGGAATAATTAAACCCACTATTCAGCATAATTAATCCATGCAAAACATCAGGTAAAGCAAAATTCATAACCTAGTCCGTATTCTTGGACTAACTCTGCTCAAGAATAAACTAAACTGAATAGGCTGGGACCCTAAACGATGTGTAGTTTTTGGAAACATCTGAAGGCATAAGGGAGAGTTGAAAGAGAAAGAAACTCAATTCAAAACAGCTTAAGTAAAAGCAAAATTTATTGGCTCATACAATTGCAGAATCCATGGATGGAAATGTTTGCATTTAAGCTTGACTAAATCCAGACATTTAAACAATGATATCAGCTTGTTCATCTCTAGGTTTCATATTTATATCCCTTTTCCTGTCGGCCCCACTCTCTCAGGCCTTAGACAGAATCCCAAGAAAAGCTCCCGTCTACACAGCAGAGATGCTATGCGCTCTCAGCATTAGCCTTGGAAATGCCCGTGGAGCTGTTCTGATTGACACAGGTTAGGTCAGGCAATCCTCTTTCATACTAACCATTACAAAAGAAAATACGTGAATCTCAATAGCTGGTTAGTTTTTGTCAGCTCGACTGGAGTTATCCGGGAACAGGAAACCTCAGTTGAGAAAATCGCCTCCATCAAATTGGCCCAGGGGAAAGTTTGCAGGACATTTTCTTGATCAACAATTGGTGTAGGAAGGCCCAGGCTACTGGGGGAGGTGGCACCTCTGGCCAGGGGATCCTGGGTGGTATAATAGAGAAGACTGAATGAGCCATAGGGATCAAGCCAGTCAGCAGTGTTCCTCTTTGGCCTCTGCTTCCAGTCTTCAATTTCTGACTCCAAGATTCCTGCCCTGACTTCTATTCTTGTCGGACTCCAAACAAAAGCAGAAATAAGCACTCTCCTCCCCAAGTTGCTTATGGTCATGGCATTGATCACAGCAGCAACAACAACAACAACAAAAACCCAAACTAAGACAAACCTCAAGTCATACACCCACTCCTATTGTTCCTAGATTAGCCATAAATGCACAGAGCCGAGACAGGGCAAAAATCCCACCAGAAACTCTGGCGTTGGAAGGGAAAAGAGTATAAATGTCAACTCTGTTTGGCATCACAGACTTCTCTGCAAAAAAAAAAGTTCAACTAGTATTTAGTCAACAAAAGTTGAATTTGCATGCAAAAGGACAATGTTATGTTTGGTTTATCAGAAAATGTTGTTTATTTGGAGGAGACACTGTGGTTTTTATTTCTTTTCAGAGTCTGCAGATTCTAGTTTTGAGGACATGGATTTACTAACATGTAAGCTGTAGATTGTAAGCATGTCATTTGCCTTTTCAGAGGTTCGATTTCTTTTTAGTAAAACACGAATGGTCCTGTCATAATTTTGAAGTTCTAGGAAGATTTGTCTATTTGAAGTGTGTGAAATCGGTCTGAGAAATAACGGGTGTGATAAATCTTAGGGCCATCACTCTCCACCGTCTTCTATCTCCGCTCTGCCTTCCATCTTCCTGCAAACGAGCTGCTATTAATACAAATGGACCAGCATTAGTGTGCACAGGTTTCAAAAATGTCCGCTCAGACACATCCCATGTATCTCCACACCATGTCAGTGGATAGTAACCTGGGATACAGTTCAGAATCACGCAGGGAGAGCCTAAAACTCACGATACCCAGCCTTTAACCCTACACAAATTAACCCAGCACCCGAGACCCTTGGAGTCCACAGGCAATGTCAGCATCTCCCCAAGGTAGAGAGCCATCTCTGTACATTCTTTCATTCTTCTGTCACCTGGTATATATGTTTGTGGGAAACTGTGGAATTAATAGTTATTTCTGTATTACCCATTTCTGTCATTTTTCTGGGCTTTGATGCCTGGGCCTTTGCTGACTGAGGAGGGACTGCCCCTGCCAGGGCCTAGAAATAGTAAAGACCTTGCTCTGAGTGCATCTTTTAACCTCACCGACAAGTTCACACACCCAAACACGGCCTTTTATCAGATTGCTTGAGCTGGGTTTTGACAGTAAAGAACAGCACCGTTCTTAATAACCAGCCCCACACAAAGCATCTGATCCTACGTGTGCTTGCTAACCTTGCATCCAGAAAGGCTTTGTTTCTTCATGAGCCTCTGGTTGTTCAGAGTGTCTTCCCAGGTGGTCCCCACAGACTGTGCCCCATGTCTCCTCAGGTGGTCCCCATGTTCCGTGCCTCATGCTCTTGAAGTGACTCTTCTTTCAGGGCCTATGGCTTCTTGATCCAATGCATCACTATACGTTGGACTTTTCTGGGAATGCAGTCTCTTAAAACTGTTTCCTCTGAGCCAACTCCAGTGTAGGGAAGATGCCACAGTTTGCATTTTCTTACTATATCCAAGATGTTTAACTAAGCACAGTACTTGGTATTATCTGGTTAAGCGACTGAATTTAAGACATAGCAATTTAGGATATTATCGCATTACACTGTTAATAATTTACTCAGAGAAGATTCAACCCCAACTTAAACAGTGGGAATTGTAGCACATGAATCCGGTGTGTGCCACAGAGCCTGAAGGAAAATGAGCATAGGATGCTGTATAAGATTGTTATAAGGCTTCTCAATTAACTGTCCAGCCTTCCTGACATGTCTTTCATTCACTATCCTTAACCAAAGAACCTCAAGCAGGCTTATGATTTGATATTTTAATGGTCTTTTCAAAACAGGTTCTCACCTGCTTATAAAATCAACATAGACAGTGGTCAAGGCCAAGAGCAGGTTAAAACCTAGACACCTCATTATTACCTTTCGTGGGGGGCAAACTGAGGTTAAAAGCCAACAACCTCATCAGCTCTCTGTTTGCTTGACTCCAGTTCAGCAGCCAGTGAGTCCTTCATGAGTTCTCATCCACTTCAGCTGACTCTGGCAAGGGACAACATCGGAGGCAGATTAGGACATGTGAAGAAATCCCTGTTAGACATCACAAACCACAGAAGCCAAGTACGGAAACAGCTCAGAGTCAAGCGCCAGTGTCTTCTACCATGCTTCAGACTTCGGCAAATGCTTGGCTGGGGTAACGTCTGTCATTTTACATACAAAGTGACCCTGCATGAAGAAGTCATGATTGCCATCACTTGATAGATGGAGAAACTGAGTGAGTCGCGGAATGGGCCGATACCTTACTGAAAGTCACACTACCCAAACATGGCAGCTATCTCTCTTTAGAGGCAGCCAATCCTGAGCCCTCCCTTCTCTTCTCAGCCCTGGAATCTTGTTTTGTGAACACTCCCAGGTGAGTGTGAAGTCCAGCGGGAGAGAAGTCCTGAACACTGGTAATGGTTTACACACAGATCATGGTAATGGGTCATGGTCTGTTTTGGTGTCCTGAAGTCAGGCTGGTGAGCTCTTGTCCCCTTAAGATTAAACAGAACGAATGAGGTTGAGACTATTGGGGTGCGAGGCGTATAATTAGGGTTTTTCTCAGAAACATTTACCTCAGCCATAATGATGCATAAATAAATGACTGTTTATACATGTGTGCATTGGGATCTGGATGAACGCGGATTCCTTGCTGTGATTATGGATTCAGAGGCATTTAAAAAGGAGTTGAAGAGGACCCAGGTTCTATTTCCACCTTCCAGGTCAGGTGACTCACAGCTGCCTGTAATCCCTGCTCGGGCGAGATCCAGTGCCTTCAGGGTCTGTGGCACACACCGGAATCATGTGCACAGAGCTCCTCCCCCACCGCATACACATAATTAAAAATAATCAAATGAATCTTTTCAAAAAAAATACTTATCTGGGGGTTATGATTTGGCAGTAGGGGCCTGTGAAGAGCCCACGGCGGTCTTGGAGAGAAACCCTGTGTTGTTGGAAACAAGGCCTAGACAGTTTCTCCTTGGAGTCTTTTTGCCTAGGACTGAGGAGGCAGGAAGCAGTGCAGGAAGGGCAGAGGCTACTGCACAGAGGAACTGCTCTAGCAGGAGAATGCCCCGCTCGTCCGTCCTCCTTGATCCCTGGAAATCCCCACAGCTTTGGCTCTCAGCTGGCCACACTAGAGGCTTATGGGAAAAAAACAGCCCGCTCGTGTGAAGACACAGAGACTTGATTCTGACATGATCAACCTGGGGCAGCTTGCTGTCAGTGTGCTTCTAATCCTCTCCTGGAGACAGACTGGATGCTTCCTTGTTTTTGCAGCTGTTGCAGATACTGGTTTGAACCAAACTGCTCTCAGCTGCGAACCTGACGCAGCTACAATTCTCAATATTAATGAAATACATGTGCTTCAAGAGGATGAGCAAAATTAAATTCTATCTGATGTTGTAACTTCACTCACGAGCCGTATTTCTTAGTGCTTACTAGAAGGCAGTTCCATTTGGGTCCTACTTTGCTGAGGTTTTGAACCATGCCATTTCACAAAAGCGAGGCTGAACTAGTATTACCTGACATATGATCCCACACTGTTAAACCAGAGGTCACCAAAACAAGAAGCAAATGGCTTTTGTTTACTCCTGAGTAGAAGAAAGGAGAAAAACGTAAAAGGATTAGACATCATGTTGGCCAAATACCACCACTGTGTTTTTCCTGGAGGCTCTCTTGTCCACACCGCTGATGGCTTGCTCTAACTAGGCTCACACATATGTGCCCCCAACTGCCTACACTTGTCCATTTTGACTTAGTTATTGGATTAATACTGTTGACACTAATACACTTCTCATTGCCCCCAAACTCTTCCCCTTGTGAAATAGGTGCCCATCACGTTCAAATTTCCAGTGATCCACAAGAGGCCATGGGCCTCTGTCTCTATTCTCTAAAATGGTTATTGACCTCAGCATTGCTAAGGATTGCAGAGATTCAAGCCCAAAGATCTATGCCCAGAACCTTGCTGACCTTCCTACGCCACTCAAGGTCCACCGTGTTGACATGCAGGTCTGTTTGTGGGTTGGTTGCACAATAATGAGTGACTACATACAGACTGACAGGGGACAATGCCTTCCACAATATTTATGGGCATCTCAGCATCTGATGAAATGTAGAGCCATAAGAAAACCTAATGGTCAAGACCAGTAATATTTAGTTACAAAAAATAACTTAAGATCCTTACATGGTAAAATTTTCCAGTGTCTTTTCCTACGGGTTCTTGCTTTGTTTTCATGTAAATGTTTGTAAAAAAAAAAAAAATTAAAGTAGAATAAGAATTTCCAAGAAACAAGAATGCCTTTATTACTAAAATGCTTTTCAAAATATACCAAAGATTTAGTATTATTCAAAATTTAATGTGTCAAGCAACACAATAACAGACAAAATTTGTGCATGGCTAGGGCTGATACCATCTTTTTTTGGCTCTGTGGCTGACACTATATAAAACCAGAGATGTTATATGAATGGAAAAAGAAGAAAATGATTTTGCTTTTTTTTACCTCAATGTTTATTTCACATAGTCACATGACACCATTTTCGTAGGTGGAGGTAAGCCTGGCTCTTGACAAGTGATCTTCATAAAATGTAATAAATTGATTATAGCCTAAATTTTAGCTAAGCAGAATTTAGCTGAATCAAAAACTCTATAAACAAAGTACAAGCACTTCCAATATTATAATTGTCCACATGTTATTAAAACATTCTCATTGAGAATTATCTATATGCTCTTTTCTACACTCAGAATAAAGACACGAGAGTTTAATTAAACTGAATGTAATTTGCTAATAGAAATAAAACTTAAGCAAATACAAAGGGCCCCAAACAAGTCTACAGATGTCAGAACTCCAACACAGAGGAAGGTTATTGGATGGGGGTGTTTATGGTAAAATAGGCATAAAGCTACATGCTTTTGTTAAAGTGTGCCTCCTAAAACTCAGCCCTGAGTCTCATTATAAATATCTACATTCTACACATAACTTAGACATATTCATTATTATACAGTATTTTATTTGGCTATTTATTTCTTTTTGATTCTCAGATTTCTTTTTATTTTATTTATTTTTTATTTGACTAGTCTCAAACCCCTGTCAATTCATGGCTACTAAAGCATAGTTCCAATCATTGAAGTTAGTACCATTAAGACCCTGAAAATCTTTATTTTTATTTTTTATTTTTTGGCTTTTTGAGACAGGGTTTCTCTGTGGTTTTGGAGCCTGTCCTGGAACTAGCTCTTGTAGACCAGGCTGGTCTCGAACTCAGAGATCCGCCTGCCTCTGCCTCCCAAGTGCTGGGATTAAAGGCATGCACCACCACCGCCCGGCTGATTCTCAGATTTCTTGATGAGGAAGACAATACCTTTAGATAATTGTATTCTGTCAATGGTACAAAATAGGTACTCAAATAATAGGCAACTTTTAGTGAGTTAATTTGCTCACACCAACACACATGTATGGAATACACCTTGTAGACAAATGTATGTGCATATACATATCTTTGTGTGTGTGTGTGTGTGTGTGTGTGTGTATTACTGTGCCACTTCCAAATAAGATATTTTAATACATTTAGTGATAGGGTTTCCTATAGAGGTCATTATTCTACCAGAAATTCCTGGGAGAATTTGCTTCACTTTCTTAATAAGAAAACCAGCCAATAGTCTGAAGGTGTAGATGAGGACATGAAATTGCTTTGAGGGGAGTGTCTCTTAGGGGGGAAACTCTGCTGGTTCTGAGCATAGAGCGTGGCCCCTCTGGAATGCATGCGGCTGCCAGAAAGGAAAGCGGTTTCTGAAGTCACTGCTAGACATTTGAGCTAAAAGTGATGAGTGCTTAAAGATGAACTTTGGAAGACAGATACGGGTGTCTTTCAGTGTGCAGGGTAATGAGGCATGCTTCCCAGGCATGGACGTGCCCTGTTTGTTCCGACTTTAAAATGAAACAGCGCATGAGCCTGAGAGGTGGCCTCTCGGATCCACATGCTCCCGCTGTTGCGCGGAGAAAGGGCCCTTTAGATCAGTTTCCAGAGACGTTAGCAAATTAGGGTGCGAGTAGAACACTAGACTGCCTGCTACTAAGAGCTTGTAAAGACCCCCAAAATTCACTGCAGTCAAAGAACTGAGGGCGTGTTTGTCACTATGCTACGAAGCTATTCTTCTGGGAGCAGGTATGCGTGTGTTTGGTTTCTGAAAGGGAGATCATACCATAGTCATGTGGCTTATTATAATTTCAACTGAAAAAGGAAAGAATAATTTTCAAAAGAACCTTTGTGAGGAATTTCTTTTTTTTTAATCGGTCTGGGGCCCGTGAGTTGACTGAGAGGGTGTAGGTGCTTGGGATGCAAGCCTGCCCATTTGAGTTTGGTCTCCAGAACCCATTTGAGATGCTGCAATTGCTTTCTGACCACACACGGGTTCGGTGGCTTCTGTGACCATACGCATACCAAGCAAACACGATAATAATAAATTAATTTTAAAATTTTATGTTTAACTGTGGGCTTTGCAAAGTTCAATTACTTGAAATTCTTTTTTAACCCCTCGCCCCCGCCACCCCCCGGGCTCCGCCCCTTTTCTTCCCCAAACAGAGAACACTCTTGGAAGAAGTCTTCTGCCTTCTAGAAATCCGAATTCCCCGGACAGAATGGAGGTAAGACCTTGCACTCTTCAGTGCATTTGACTTTCTGAGAAATTTTATAATTAAAGAGGAAGCAATTAATCTGTGAAAAAATTATATTAGGAGTAAAACACTCAAACTTTCCTCAGAGAAGGAAAACGTTAGACTTGACATTAAATGTTCTGAGGATGAAATTCCAAGAGGCAGTGTGGGAAGAGGAAGCAGGAGGTGGGGGAGTGGTTGGGGGGTCTGATGGAACGCAGCTGCTGCGGTGAGACCCCACACACTTCTCCAAGATAGAGCTCTGAGCGCTAAGACCAACCAGATTCATGGCTTTGCCGCCAGGCTAGGTGTGGGAAGCCTGGGCAAACCAAGACGATCATATCCAGAGTTGGGCATTCCGTTTCTAACTCTCATTTTCACTTCCTTCTGAGTATACCCTACCTAATGAGATAAGAGGGGAGCATTTTTAGTAGCAAAGGTTCCAAATACTGTCAGAGAGAACCAAGTGCTACACAGAGCACGCCCTGGGAGTTGCCAGGTTTGGTGCATAGACCCAGGCAAAGCCTTCAAACTGAAATCAACGGACCACTTGCTAAGTCAGTTGCTACACTCAGACCCCCAACTCTGTCCACCATTATCATGCAGTGTTTCCAAAATAATTTCAACATCCACCTTCATTTAGACCCCACCATCATTCACAAGTATTTCGTGTGCGGAAGTTGGATGTTATGACTAACTAATTATTGTATCTCAATTTGCGTGCCGGTCACACATCGCATTATTACACGACTCTGCCATTTCTTCAAAGGTAATAAATGAGCTAGTTTGTGTTTATTTCTGCGTGGTCCTGCCTGCATTGCTATGATTCTTTGTGAAGTTTGTCAAGCCTTTCACGCCCTGAGGTAACACTGACTTAGTTCATGGGGTTGCTTTGTGTAAAAATATCTGCATTTTGTCAACTTTAAAAAAAAAAACAAACCAGCCATAGTTTACATGCAATATCCCACATTAAAAAGAAACATTTTAGCAAGTGGTGACTGTTGTGCTTTCCTGTCCCTTTAAGGGACAAGCCATGCCCATTCCCCTCCCCATCTGCTGAGGCAGGCTGATCTTCAGCTTCCTGCCTGAGCTCGCTCTCTTTTCCATCTTCCTCTCGGAGAGGTAGCTTCGCTTCTGCCTCTCTCTCCACTTTTCTGCTTCCCCCCTTCTCTGTCTCTTTCTCCTCTTCTCTCTCTCTCTTTCTCTGTCCCCCCTTCGCTTCTGCCTCTCTCTCCACTTTTCTGCTTCCCCCCTTCTCTGTCTCTTTCTCCTCTTCTCTCTCTCTCTCTTTCTCTCTCTCTCTCTCTTTCTCTGCCCCCCTTCACTCCTCCTCCTCCATAACCCCCTGAATAAACATTCAACCTCACCCTGCATGTCGTGTCTATCCATGTTTCTGTCTTCTGCCCACCCGCCATGTGTCTCCCTGGCTGGAACCAGCCATTGCTCGGGGACCAGCAGCCGTCTCTGCCTGGGGCCCACTGTCTGCTGCCACATGGCCCACCACCACCACTGCTCGGGCCGCTGCTCTGGGACGGGCAGCCATTTCTGCCTGGGACTGGCTGCTCCCAGAGCCCGCTGCCTGCCACCACATGGCCTGCCGCCACCATTTGGGACCTACAGCATTTCTGCTGCCTACTGCCTCTGGGGATCTTGCAGCATTTTTTTAAAAAAGAACAACAGTGACAAATATAAATTCTGTAACAATTCTCTCAATCTAAAGCATTCTTGTCACTTTGTAACAGTCCCTATGCGCTTTGTGATTCACCCCTTCTTCCCAGAGGTGGTCTCAGGTAATGACTTCCCTGCCTGGTTTTGCTCTTAGTATGCTATTCAAGTGAAAACCCACAGTATGTACTTCAGCCAGTGCCATGCTGTGAAGACTCGCGCTTGCTCATGTTGGTAATGTAGTCCCACTCTTCCTGAGTGTTGTATTATATGGGACCCTTTAATGAACCCATCTTCATTCGGGCTGCCATAGGTAAAGTCACCATGTACACTGCTGTGCCCTTTGTGTGTGTAAATAAAGCTTTTCACTTCCCTTTGAAGATCAGCTAGCAATTGGATTGCTGGCCCATAGGATAGACCATTACTAGTGTAGAATAGCCAGTTGGTCAGTTTTCCTAAGTGGCCGTTCTATTTTGTGCCTTCACAGTTGGTATTGCCATCCTTATTTTTGTCATTCAGATGGCATGAAACTTTTCCCATTTAGGAAATTTTCATTCTCTATGTAGTTAAGGATATTAATAATCTTTTCACATGCTTATTTGTGATTCATGTATCTTGAGAAGAAATGTTTAGAACCTTTATCTACTAAGTTATTTCTCTTCATGTTAAAAAAGTTCAAGCTTCTGTATTCATTTCCATTTTATCTTTTATCTGGCATGTGTTTTGAAGAGGTTTCTTTCAGTCAGTGATTGTGATTCATGCCAATACTATGCTACACACTGGCATGGGAGGGGAACCTAGAACTTCACACGTCACTGCTGGGGATGCAGCCATTTTGGGGACAGATTGGCAATCTCTTGCAACACTGCAAGTGCACTCTGCATGAGATGCAGGAATGCAGCTCCTAAATATTTACCAGAGAGAAGTGCAAGCACATGTGAAGAAGTCATACAATGTTTATAGCCTCTTTCTAGCCTTGAAGAATAGCAAACGTCTTTAGTTGTAATAGAATTCAATTGATCTGTTTTCCTAGTGTTCCCTGTGGATTTTTTTTTTTTAAATACAGTTAGATACCTTTGTTCAACCTAAGGTCAAAAGATTTTTCACCTGCATTAAGATTTTTTCCAGAACTTTTTAAAGGACACAAGTTGCATTTATTTTTATCTTAATTACTTTTTATTAATAAAAAATTTCCATTTATTTTAAATCTCAATGGCAGTTTTACCTCTCTCCTCTTCTCCTGTTCCCTCCCCTGTATACCATCTGCCACCACCACCCACGCTGCCATCCACTGCTCCGCTGTTTCTGCTCAGAAAGGGACAGGCCTCCAATAGGTGTCCACAAAGCTTGGCAAGTTGAGGTAGGACTAAGCTCCTCCCTTTGTATTAAGGCTGGATGAGGCAATCCGGTATGTCTTCCAGGATTTTTAATGGTCTTAGCTTTTACAGCTAAGCCTATAACTCCCTTTTAGCTAATTTCAAAGTGTGTTGTGATGTAAAGGCCAAAGTTTCTCTCTTTCTTCCTCCAGTCCCTCCCTGTTTATTCGGGATGTACTCTATCTTAGTTTCTGTGTAGTTATGGAATTTGTTGAACCAACTATTCTTGGCATCAACTTACCTTGAAACATTTGTTTAAACTCAATTTTGTCTTAAAGTTGTGAATCTATTTTTGATATCACTATTTTGTACAACCCATAAGTCTTTTCTTCCCATAAACCTTTTCTTCTTCCAATACTTTATTTTCTATATACAGTTTTTCTTCCTATTAAGTGTAGAATCAAAAAGGCTACATTGTCCAACCTTGTTTCTCTCTTTTATTGAAATTGTTTGGATTATTTTATGTTCTTCACATTTTTCTATGTATTTTCTGTAATACGAAATACAGCGTAACTATATAATAGATTTCTAGGAATTTGGTTGGAGTTAAAATAAATCTCTAGACTAAAATAGAGATAACTGACATCGTAAGACTATGGAGTCTTTTGACCCATATATATGTCTAAGGTTTCATGAACTCAGTTCTTTTAGACTTTGATTCAGTTATGTTCAACCACTAATAGGCAAGTTTTGCCTATATTTCAATAAATTTTCCTATCAATGATATTCCAAATAGTATTTTAAATTTTTCCAGCACATAAGAATAAAATCTTTTGTATAGACTGTATTTTATTCACTAGCAAAATTTCTTAGTTATTTTTAGTAGCTTTTATATAATCATTTGAGGTTAGATGTTTCACACTAGTGTGAATAATCTTATGAATAAAGTGGTTAGCAGTTTTCTTTCTTTCCATTATTTTTTTTTTTTTGAGACAGGGTTTCTCTGTAGCTTTGGTACCTGTCCTGAAACTAGCTCTTGTAGACCAGGCTGGCCTCAGCTCACAGAGATCCGACTGCTTCTACCTCCCGATTAAAGGCATGTGCCACCACCGCCCGACTTATTTCTACCTTTTAAAGGAATAACCATCAAGCAATTATGGTGTAGGGAATGCCAGCAGCCTTTCTCTGGCTGAAGAGAACCTCAGCATTCCTACTTTATTTACTGTGGGATAGGATTTTATGTAGCCTTTAAATTTATTTTTGTTTTTGAGGCAGGCCTCATTATATAGCCTTGTCTGGACTGGAACTCCTTACATAGATCAGACTGGCCCTGAACTCAGATTTACCTGCCTCTTACTCAAGCACTGAGATTAAAGGCATCTACCACTATTTCCAGCAATGATTTTACTTTTTTTATTCAGTGTTTTCCATTAATGTTTAAAATTACCGTGTTCTCTTAAATATCATGGTGTGAGAAATGCTTGTGATTTATTTTTAAAGATTTCTATTTTACTTTTTGTGTGAACGCATGTGTGTAGATACCAGTAGAGGACAGGAAAGGGCTATGGATCCCCTAGAGCTGGAATTATGAGTAGTTGTGAGGCGCCAACAGAGGGGACAGGAACAGAACTCAAGCCCTCTGCAAGACCAGTAAGAAATGGAGGAGCTATCCCTCCAGCCCTGCAACTGGTTTTTAAAGAACTCTATAACCACATAACCACACTCCTAAGATTGTTTATAATAACTTCTAATGCTAGTTAATTATATCCTGAAAGAATTTTGAATTTGCCAGATTTTTCTGTATCTGCTGAGAATATGATTTGTGTTTTCTTCATAAATACAATATCTGTTTATTTACTATCCAATGAGACAATACCTGGTGCCCTTGGAATGAATCCCAATTAATAACGGTAGATGATATTTTAATTTTTATTTTTAGTTTTTCTCTGATAAGCCTTTCTTAATAATTTTGTGTTAAAGGCAATGGGGAAGGGTATTGGTGTGGAGGACATTTGTTACCATGGCTACTACACTGGTGAAAGTGCAGATGTATGGTCCTCCAGCTCAGTGTCCGGGGGTTGGTGTTGTACATTCATTGCCATGTTGAAAGTCGCTGCCTTCCTTTACATTTGACATGGCTGGACCAAGAGAGAAGGCAATAGTAGATTTCTACAGAAATTATGATTCTGTGAAAGATTTTAAAGAGCCGAGGAAGGCCGGTATCCATCAGAGTACAAAGGGATTTCAGAATGTAAAGAATTTCTTTGGATGGAGCCCCATAGAAGAATGTCACTGCCCTTTGTTCCTGAACTATGAAACATGAACATGTGGGCTAAGGAGTAGTTCCTCTGAATAAATAAACAATTAACAATTTTAAAGGGGTCTTTTTGTTTAAGTTCACAGCGTCTATCTGTCTGTATCTTTCCTCCCCCTTTGGTTTTGGTTTTTGGTATTTGGCCTCACAGTGAATAGGGAGGGATTTCCTCCTCTTACAGTTTCTCAAAAGAATACTTGAAAAAGTAACCTCTGCAAAGATCATAGATTTAGGAGTAAACAGTATAAAGTGAGATCGGAATTTTGTGCTTTATAATACACTATAAAACACATAATATTTTGTATAAAAGATATAGAGTCACAATGTAAAACTGCAGGTAAGTGTTTAAGTGATTGTTCTGTAGATGGTTTTTGTTATGCATTTTTTCATAAATTAGTTCTGATCAAAACAGATTGAAACAAGATCTTATGACATAAATAATATAAGAACAGTATTTCAAAAAAATCAAACCCAATATTGCACCAATGATTATGATTAATGGTAAACAGGTAGGAAATGATGTTGAGTTTCTCATCATGTATGGTTGTGGTTAAGGTAATCCTTTCCATTTCTGGCTCTCACGTGTATAGAAACAAATGTAAAGACCCTTTTACAGGGAGGTGCCCAGTATTAAACAAGCATGAAGGTCTGCGTTTTGGATGCTCAGCACCTATGTTAAAAAATAGTACATTGCGTTGATGGGGCAGAGACTGGAAGATTCTGGGGTTCATAGGTCCACCAGCGTAGCCAATTAGTGAGTTTCAGGTTCTGTGAGAGATCCTACATCAAAAATAAAATGAGGTAGAATGCACTGTATTCATGACATGTGACAGCATGCCCAAGACCTTCTTGAGCCATACAAAACCCCAGCACAGAGAGGAGAGATGATCCCCAACCAGCCAAGGAGCTGACTGTAGCTCACAGCTGCTGAGAGACGGAGAGTCAATTTTCTTTAGGGTGTGTCCTCTAGTAGGTCAAGCATGCTCCGATGGAAGGCCATATCAAACAGTATATGAGCATCACAAACCAAACTCAGTGGGTTAAAAACAAGGAAAAGAGGACAGAAAATGGGGTGGGTAGGGAAGGGGCGCTGGATTTGGGAAACGAAGGGGGAGGAGAATGAATATGGTCAAGACATATTGTGTGACATTCTCAAAGAACTAATAAAAATGAGAGAAGACAGCCTTCTTAAAGATGGGTAAGAAGAGAAAAATGAGTGGGGAGTGACTGAGCAAAGACGTTGTTGACTTCATTCCTCCTATGCACAAGCACTCCTATGCACACACACTTGCATGCCCATGAGCACACACCCATGAAAACACATACCTACAACACACACATTAAAATAGAAAACAAAAGTAATGTTTTGCAATACTTAATTTATAGCTGAAAGCAGGTTATATGGCTACCAAATTCCCAGAATTCAAAGGAAATATGTCATGCCTGTGATCTATGTATGCCTTCCTGAATTCATCCACACATGCATATTAGTGGGCTGAAAATATAATATTAAGGTAGGAACTGTGATTTTGAATATAGAATTTATAAAAGAAATCACTTTACCCTTCGAAATTATTTGCAAGCAAAACCATATTTTAAAATGCACACTATGGGTTTAAGGCCAAACACAAAATTCCAAAGACCGAAACAGCCTTGATGACTGCGAGGTGCTGCGGAATTACCAAGGCAAGATGCAGTGGGGCTGGAAGGCATGCCAGCAACATCTGTCCAAACAGACGAAGGAGGAGCAGTGACAGGGTAAAATTAAACGTGTTTTCAAAACCCAACCGAAAAAAAAGAATAAATATTTTAGGAAACAAACAAAAATATCATGAGTGACATCACACACCTGTCGGATTGACAAAAATAAGTAAGAATAACAAAACTTTAAAGAGTATAATCATGAAATCAAATAGAGGTGTTTATTAATGTGTATGTGAAATCACAAATCATAGCCTATAACTGACTTAGAATATTTTTATTAAAATACAGTGAAGTTAAATAGATAGTTAAATAGTTACATGTCTGGAGAAATGGCTCAATGGTTAAAACCAGTGGTTGCTCTTTTAAGTACCAGGGTTTGATATCCAGCACCCATATGGTGGGTCTCAACCATCTACAACTCCAGTTCCAAGGGCTCTGTAGCCATCTTCTGGCCTCTGCGGGAAAAAATTTAAAAATTTAAATAAATGGTAGCTACAAGTAAACTTCATTTTTACTCCTTCAAGCATTAGCTGAAAGTCTATACCTTTTCAGCCAGCTCTGTAAAACTTTCAACAAATCCAAGTAATCTTATGAGTTCAATAATTAGCACTCACTTTTATCTGACAAAGAACTTCAGTAGCGTTCTTATATTCAAAACATAAGAGCTATTAACTAAATAGGAATTGGGATCCGATTTCCACCATTGGTTCAACTCTGAAAATTTCTCTATGTTTAAATCAGAATGATTGAAAATGAAATTGCACCAACTATAATTGGAACATCGGTTACACCCTCAAACTCAATGGGAAAGAGCCGGGCGATGGTGGCGCACGCCTTTAATCCCAGCACTCGGGAGGCAGAGGCAGGCAGATCTCTGTGAGTTCGAGACCAGCCTGGTCTACAGAGCTAGTTCCAGGACAGGCTCCAAAGCCACAGAGAAACCCTGTCTCGAAAAAAAAAAAAAAACTCAATGGGAAAATTCTAGAAGGAAATGCATTCAGCTAAAAATATGTGTGGTATAATTTCAAGCTTTTAAAATTATCTTCGCAATTAATGTCCCACCTACCCAGTTTTTAAATTTTATAATAATATGTAAGAGACCACTCATTACCATCAAACTCATGATGTCTTTCTTACACCAGATAAACTTCATCTAGTTGAAAAGGAGATAGTTTGTTTTTTTTAATCTAACTATGTTGTTTGCTTTTCCCACTGTATTCATTCGTGAAGGATTTGTCCTTGGGTGAAACACATAGAAGGGCTCATCAATAAAATCACCAACTCATAGAAAAACTATTTTTTGCTTATCTTGAATTGTAATCCATGGTGCCAGTAGCCATAATGCCCAGGAGATCTCAAGAATGAAGTCCCAAACAAGCACACTGCGCTGTCAATCAATGGCAAGCAGAGTCCAGAAAGAAATCAAGGCTTTAGTCAAAGTATATCTACTTGTATTTTGTTGGAATTTCTATCTATGAAGTTCGGTTCAGGGAACAGTCTACATATGTATTGGTTCCTTTGAGCCCTGGGTCTGTTTCTTGTCTTGTCCCTGCTGAGCTGGTATTTCTCCATGGGACCAAATGTACTTTCAAATCTTTATTTATTTTTTCTGCCCCAGGGCCCTGTCTGAGGCATCCTGAGATACTTTTACAAAGCTCTTCTGTGCGGACTCTCTGGCAGTGCCTCTCCTTTTTCTGGCAGTAAGCAGCAAAATGATTTGGTAGACAGCAGAAATTCAAATACGTGGTTTGATGGGACAGACACTGATGTGTCTCGTCTTCATCCTTGCATGCCCACAGTGCACACAGCTGTCTTTGTTCTCCAGGGTCTCCGATCATTCTGGGGATCTATATATAGATCTTTCTCTTTGTATTGACTCAAAGTTATGGACAGGAGAAATACTTACTTCAGACCAGGAAATGCTGCGATATCCTCAGCCACATTGTTTTCCTTTTGTCTGTGCACCAAGTCTCCATATTTCAAGTCTCTATGTTGGGTCCTGTTCCACTCATAGTACAGAAACTGAATGCCTTCTCATTTCCAAATCCTTACGCATTTAAAAATCTGGATTTGAATCCTCATAACACAGTTCAGGCAACTTCATGAGGAGAGTTTAAGGGCCTGCCATAAACAAGTTGAGAGGAAAGATAGGGTAGGGACAGTTCTCTCGGAAGCACCAGAAGGTTCTGTGGTTTCTAGCTTCCATTAAGTTATACTTCGGTGGTAGCAGTTAATTCTTCCATACCTGGTAGGAAAATACCACAGCTTTTCTGGTCTCTAGAATGTTTCTTTTCCTTTCATAGGTTCACTTGTTCAAGGTTATAGCCCTAAAATAAGACAGAGGTTTGAACAAAGGTCTTGGTGTCTTTCTATAACCTGCTAGATGACTGCTTATGAATCATAACTTAGGGTGCCCCATGAAGACTGAAGCCCCAATATGACCTGCTTTGCTCTGACGTCGTTAGAGGGGCTTCTTTGAGATATGGCGCTGCAGTCCCAATGGGAAGAATAGCATACTCAATTTAACCAGTCAACATTTTTATTATTATAGTTGATAATAATCTAAAATAAACGGAGCACAAAGAAAAGCATTTAGGCAGAGGAGGAGTGAGATTGGGAGATTTGAATAAAACAGATTTTTGTCACTCCCACCCCCCAATCCAAACCACCCATCCACCCATTCTGCTACCCTGGAGCCGACGACCTAACCAAGCGCTCTACCACTGAGCTAAACCCCAACATGTAAAACAAATTTTACATGCAACTCTGCATGAACCAGAGAGTGTGAGTGTGTTTGATGCTTTTTATTAAAGACTGGTGTCTAATTAATGAAGTAATAAAGTTGACATTTTCTAGTGTTGACTCCAATTCAGTGTTATATCTAAAGTTTGGTTAAATGATTCCTCATTGCCATCACCTCTTGCCAACTGTCTTTGTCTTCCTGGGTTCCCATCCCTAGTGCAGTTCGTCTTTATGTCCTGGTGATGTTAAACCAGAAAATAGTTTGAGCGTAGAACAAAGTAAATGTCTTTGGATGTACAGATTGTAAACATTTCCACATAAAGAATGAGAGGATTTCACGATTTGAGTTCAAGTTAGATGTAAGCTGCAAAAACCCAAATGTATAACATTGATGTTTATATAACTCAGCTCTGGAGTTTAATGTACACACGCACGCAGCCAGGTCTTGGATGAGCAAAGCCTTCTTATTGCTTTGTTTCTGGAATATGACTCCCTCCAATCTGCGTACCCTGCAGGTCGGGAAGAAAATAAAAAAAAAAGGAAGAAAGATCGTACAAAGTTGACTCCCCAGGAAACATCACCTTGGTTATTTTCACAGCCTTACGGAAAGACTTCTATTTACCGCTGGCCTTTGAAACCACAGAGAGGGTTTCTCCTCTGAATAAATCCAGCTCACATGTCCTGTCTTCTCAACAGGCCAAAGCGGCATCAGCCCAATAAAATAAAGATGTGCAAACCTGGGGACTCAAAAGCCAGGTAAAGGTGCTGGAATTCTGATATAAGCCTGGAAGCCCAGATCTGAGGATGCTGAGCACAAGTTCAAGGCCAACCTGTGCTATATAAAGAGCCAAGATGTAAATAAATAAAAATACATAAATAAATGTAAGCAAAACAGGCATCCATCGTGTGTTTTTAGCCCACTAATGTGTCCAGTCTTCAAGACCTCAAAGCGGGATGCCAGTGCTAAATGCTCTGGTATACCACTACCTTTGCCAGATTCTGAAGAGTGCCAGGGCCAGGGCCAGAGCCACACAGGCTTTGGAACATTTTACCGGGCTCCCTCTTTATCTGAGTTGTGGTAATTGGCCATGGAAGGATTTGAAGCAAAGAAAATGCTAGACTAACAACTGTCATGGGGGCAGGAAGCTGTGTGTAACAGCAGATAGGTGTGGACCTCAACAGTTGACGGAGACAGTGACTGTAGCAGGGTGGAAAAGCCAGGGAGGTCTGTCATCTGTGAGTGGAGGCAGCGAGGGTGAAATCAAAGAAGCAAACAGAATCTATTCTCTAACACTGGTAAGAAAACTACTTCGTCCATTCCAACACCTCTTCCTTTTCAGCAATAAGCAAAAACTCCACTAACTGGGGAGTAGAAAAAAAGCTACAGAAAATTTCATTTTTTAGGCTATATCCAACTTCATATTGTACAAGAGCATTTTAATTCTAAAGAGCCCATGCTTCATGGTGTGCCACCCAGTCCCTGCAAATTCTATCTCGCTGCCTTCAGGCAGAAGACTTTGACAAATCTTCAAGGAAATTTCCTTTTCCAGCTAAGAAAGATTAAGTTCCTTGTCAAAAGTTAAATGTTCTTCAGTGTATGCTCATTGGTCCTCATCACAGACACTCTTCCGTTCAGTGAGGTTAGACTTAGAGCCCTAATTTCCCCCTTATTAATTATATCAGCTTGATCAGATAATTAGCCTACCAGAACTTCAGTTTCACAGTCTAAAAATAGGGTTGGGTGAAATCTATATGGCAGGGTGTTTGGTGCTTAAAGGCAATGTATCTGATATTCTAACTCATACATAAAACTTGTGTAAATTATACATTATAAGCCAGGTGGTAGTGCACACCTTTAATTCCAGTACTTGGGAGGCAGAGGCAGACAGATCTCTGTGAGTTCGAGACCAGCCTGGTCTAAAGAGCAAGTTCCAGGACAGGATCCAAAGTGACACAGAGAAACCCTGTCTCAAAAACAAACAAACAAAAATTATACATTATAAATGATGGCTATTATTTTGCCATCATCCCTCCACCAAGATGTGCTTCAAGGTTAGTGGTGGAGAGGTATTGCGAACTTGTATTAAAATCATGTTCCTGTGTTGCAGCTCTGCACGCTCTGTCATTCTATCCGCTCAACATCGGGACAATGGCATTTTCTGGTTGATTAATTCCAAGGCAAGTGCTATGCAGATTTTCTTTTTTTTTTAATCCTTGTTAGTCTATTTTATCAGCGCCTTTACTATCAGCAACTTTAAATGAACTGCAGCAGCCACCTAAAGAGTTCTTTACATCCATCATCCCATAGTACTGTAAATGGAGGTTTCTCTCCCACCCAACAGTTCCTGAGTAAACACTCAGAGGCTTATATTAATAACTAAAGGTTGGTCAATGGCTCAGGCTTATTACCAACTAGTTCTTACTTTTAAATTAACCCATTTCTATTATTTTATATTTTACTACGAGGCCCGTGGCTTGTTATCTCACATCTTGCTTCTCCGGTGGCAGCTGGTATCTCCTACTCCACCATCTTTCTCCCTATATTCGGTTTGGCTTTCCTGCCTAGCTATAATCTGCCTTGCCATAGGCCAAAGCAGCTTTTTTCACCAACCAATTAAAGCAACACATATTTGCAGCATATGGAAGGGCATCATCCCCTGCTAACATCTGCCCTTCCTCCAGTGACCATTTTACCAGTACAGCTTTGCAAAGCCTCCAGAGGGGGCCTAATAAGCCATCAGTCTGACCACTTAAATCCTTCCCTTTCTGGTTGTCGTCAGCCCTTAGAGCCTTCAACCCCAATTCCCAGCGACATCCTCCAGGCCTTCAGAGCTCAGTGACCACCAGTTGCTTCCTGAAATCCTTCAATTTTCTTCTCTTTTAGTTTTAGCCCATATTTTCTTTCTGCCAGTGCACCCCATCTCACTAAAGACAACTGAATTCCTATCTCTTAAGGTTATCTGAAATGGCAGACTCTGATTTTTTTTTCTTGATTCTTATAACCAACTTGATTGACTGAAGAAAATAAATCCTCTGAGCCTCACCTCACTTAAGGTTCTCAGCGCCTGCTCACTGTCCCTATGTCTTCAGAGAAATGCTGCTTTCCTTGGAAAGTAGGGAGGGCGTCTCTCACACAAGCATCTCAACATTAGAGAAAGGTCGAAGAATTCTTTTATTTGCTGCTTTGGGGCAGAAAGATAAGAGGAAGGTGACATAGACCTTTCTGCACTAGAGACTTCTCTATGTGAGCGATGCAATTTTAGATTCTGATTCCCAATCACCGCAAGCTCCAATCTTCTTATCAGAAGATGCCCTGCTATCCCTTTCATTCCTGTTTGGAAGGATTGCTGTGAACATCTTTGCTTTATTTCCTTGCAGTTTCTGTGTTCCTCTTGTGTTCCAGTTACTCTGCCTAGATGTAGTTTCTGGCGAAGGGTCCAAACGTCTTAATGCTGCTGTATTTGCATTTTGAGGAAGTGAAAATAATCATGGCCAAAGAAATTCCTAATCTTAGAGGCAAAATGAATCATATACTGAATAGTTGAATGTTTGAGCTTCTACCAACTCACTGAGTGCCGGCTTAAGGGGAACGATGTCTGTGTAGGGGTCGTCTGTGTAGGACATCTGTTGCTGACGACCTCAGAAGCTGCTGCAGCTCCTTGGGAGCAAACACTGTGGTTCGCTGTTACAGAGTTGGGCAGAGACAATCGTGTGCTGCTGTCTCCAGCTGGAAAAGAGGATTTCAGTGCTTCACTGTAAACGAAGGATGGGTGCTTCAGGAGACAGGTATTTTAAAGATTTAAAGATTGCATAATGCATATGCATATTAAAGCATCCTGGGTGCCTTATTTTCATGCATGAGTTTGCATATTTTTATGTGTGTCAGAAAAGCAAGTTTGATTTAAATTTTAAAAAAAATGACGGGTTAAAAAATATCTATTGAACTCTGCAGGGTGCTAACTCGTCACTCTTTGAGCTGCCCACCAGCCTCGCTAGTCCTTCCTCTCATTATTTAATTTGATGATTTCACTTTGATATGTCAGTTCTCACATACTCTGTTGATAACGCCACTGCATCTGTAGTACAAAGAGACAATATGTAAAAATTAGCACGCTGAAAGACACTAATACGCTTATTCTGATTGGTGAATTGCAGTGTTTGCAGCAGGGTGCAGGGTGAAATAGCAGGGATTAATGACTCACCTCCCACTTTGGCAGACCCCCTCGCAAGGCACCAGGATTAGCCATTTCGAAAATGGACCGATGCCAGTGCTCAGATCCCCACTCATTCAGCGTGCCAGCTGGGACTAGACATTCCAAATATTTCCTGCAACAGCTGTATCTTTGACAACACAATTAACACCAGCCAAAATAGAGCTGCTGCTTGAAGGGCATAAAGATCGGGCATTGCAGCCTCACGTTAAGTGGTCATGTTGTAGAGTACATTAAAGACAGATGTCAGCAGCCAACACAAGACTAAATGAAGCAAAACAAAAATTATGGTCTGCTCAACTCTGGCGAGGTGTCGTCAGATGTCCCAACTGTTACTGGAAAATGCCGGGAGCAGAACCGGAAGTGCTTCTACCAGCAAGCAGCTGCTCCCTTCAGAATGTGAAGTGCATCTTCCCACGGGGCAGCTATTATCCCCTCACACATTTGCGCAAGTAGGCGTTCCCAAAGAGCACCATATTTTTGTTTTAAGCTCTGTCTTTCTTCGATGGGGGAAATAAATCTTTTAAGCGGAAGTTAGTCTTGAAAATTCTTTCGTTTCAAACAATGTAATTTTTCTTATACGGTATAAAAGACGTCGCGAGAAAGACAAGGGGGCCGAGTCTGGTTTCAGGCGGCGCTTGCATTGTCTAACATGACGTCATAGGTCTCAGCTCAGACCCTGGGCACCCACGCACGCACTGCACAGGTTATGAGAGCCAAGGACCAGGAGCACAGTCTAGAGTGAGACAGGCTGCGGAGAGAAGCCAACCTCAGGCAGCTCCTTCCCTCTCTGACACGAATAAAGCAGCACAGCACGAAGGTGAGAATAGTGAAAAGGAAATAAATAATTCTGAGCTTTAATAACTGAGGTGGACATTGCTTGTTCTTCAAGAAAAGGTTCGTTCAAATAATGAGTACTTTTTGAGTCTTTTAATAATCTGATCTTCGCCTTACACCCTTGAAATGTGTTCTTCTGACCCAAAGGCAAAGCCTGTTATTATAGTGATATAAATTACGTTTAAAGTCATTCTTATCTGACAGGATTTAGAGCAGTAGTTTGCCGAGGAATTAGCATAAAATAAATATTAAAGATATGCCTTCATTCTCATTTTTAAGACGCAGAGAACTCAAGATAGAGAGGGTAGGGCACGCCTTCAATCCCAATGCCTGGGAAGCAGAAGCAGGGAGATCTCTATGAGTTCCAGTCCAGTTTTGACTACCTAGGAGGTTACTGTAGCCCAACCAGAATGACATAGTGAAACTTTGCCGAAAAGAAGAGAATTAGAGAAATTAGGCTTTCTCAAATTGTGTGTTACCCTGACTGCCATAGCAAAGAGCAGTATATCTTCATCATTTTGCTCAATGTTTTTTTGTGTGTGTTTTAATGTTTATTTTTATTCTTCTTCCCTATATTACATAATGCATGTATTTTATTCTTTCATATATGTAACGTATTTCATATAGTACAAATATGTACAAATATCCTGAGTGCAGTTTCCTTCCCCTTTCCTCTTCCAGTCTCCCCATCTCACCTCTCCCCCAGATCCTCTTTCCTCTGTCTCTCCTGAGACAAGAGCAGGTTTCCCAGGGACATCAGCCAAACACAGAATAACAAGTAACAATAAGACTAGACACAAACCATCGCATCAAGATGGGACAAGGGAGCCCAGAAGGAAGAAAAGGGTTCCACCAGCAGGCAAGGGTCAGAGGCAGCCCAAGTTCTCATTGTTAGGAATCTGATAAGAACACCAGGGTATTCGACCATAACATTTATGCAGAGGACTCTTGGATACCTGCGAGCCCCATGTGCTCCTGTCAGTTGTTTCTGTGGGCTGTGTTCTTGTGGTGTCCCTGACACCTCTGGCTCCTCTGATCCTTCCTCGTCCTCCTCCATAGGACTCCCTGAGTTCTGTCTAATGATTGGCTGTGGGACGCTGTATCTGTTCCGTCAGTTGCTAGATGAAGTCTCTCTGACGAGTTCCTCTCCGCTCCAGTTACAGAACACTGTGCAGGCAGGACAAACTAAGTTTTGGGGCTTGTTCAACTATGTTCATGGCAGCTTTGTTTATGATAGCCAGAAAGTGGAAACATCCTAGATGTCCCTTGATTGAAGAATGAATAAAGAAAATGTGGTCCGTTTACACAGTGGAGCGTTACTCAGCTGTTAAAAACAATGGCATCATGAAATTTGCAGGCAAGCAGATGAAATGAGAAAAAAAAAATCATCCTGAGTGAGGTGACCCAGACCCAGAAAGAGAAACATGGTGTGTACTCACTTATACATGGATGAGAGCTATAAAGTATAAGATAATCATGCTAAGGTCCACAGACTCTGAGAGGTCAAGCAAGCAACAAGGAGGACTTAAGCAGAGACGCAAAGATCTCCATGGGAAAGGGAAATGGTGTGTAGCAGCAAGCTACTTGTTCATTCCCAGCTGCTCAGCCCTGAAATAATCACACAGAAACTGTATTAGTTAAATCACTGTTTGGCCCATTAGCTCTCACTTCTTATTGGCTAACTCCTACATCTTAATTTAACCTATCTCCATTAATCTGTGCATCACTATGAGGTCATGGTACCAGCAAAGTTTCAGCACGTCTATCTCCAGCAGTGGCAGCTCCATGCTTCTCTCTAACTTTGCCTTCTTTCCCCCATAATATAGGCCAAACCATTCATTAACCAATAAAAGCAACACATGGACAGAAGGACCTCCCACACCACCGGTGGATTGGGGGAGGGTAGATATGGGAACACAAGAGATCAGGAGGTGGGGTAGGGAAAGAGAATATACTGGGAGAAATAACTGGAACAGGCAGGGGAACATTCTGGGGGTGAGACAGAAACCTAGTAAGATGGAAACTCCATGAAATCTATGAGAGTAATGCTAGCAAAGATGCCCAGTAATGTGAGACAAGGAGCCTGAACCAGACGTCTGTAACCAGGCAAGGCCTCAAGTGACAGGGCAAAACCTTTGACCTGCAGTTTACTTAAAATTTTAGCTGCCACAGGTTTTAGACTTCAGGATGCTTCAGGGTGTCATTGAAAATGGACCAAGAAGACAGATGTTGAGAGAAGGATTTGAAATGTTGATAGGGAAATTGTCAACACTCCAGTGTCCAGGGAAAGTTGAGTTTAAAATCGGGGAATCCAAAAGGAAACTTATGATTATTATGTAGGCTCCCACATCTTATTTATTTATTTATTTATTTATTTATTTATTTATTTATTTATTTATTTGGAGACAGACTTTCTCTGTGTAACAGTCCTAGCTGTCCTGGAACTAGGTCTGTAGACCAGGTTGGCTTTGAACTCACAGAGATCTGTCTTCCTCTGCCTCCCGAGTGTTCCCACATCTTACAGTGAGCCCTTTGAGTGATGCTTACAGGGCTAAAAAAACAGGCACCATCTAGTTTTGCCCTGAAGGCTGTTGTCAACTAATCGATAAGACTTCCATATGAGGATGCTGGTTTTAAAGTTACGGAGCTGTCCTGGGATTTATATTGCTGTGGGTCTATGAGTTTCTTTTCATTTCAGAGTCGAAGTACATTTCACGAGTTGTAAACACAGCATTTGACCTTTGGCCTCAAAGCCAGATTTGTACTCTCATTGGTTTAGGTGTCAATGAACACATCAACACAGCAAACTCAATAACTGAGTCTCTCTTGCAGGTTAGATGACTATAGTACACAGATGGCTTGAAGCAGAAGAAAAATGATAATGGAGGGTCCTGGGATTTCAGAGAACAGCCTGCCTTGAATTCTTTGGTGACCAGCTGCTTTTTAAAAACTTTTCAGGTCTTGACATCAAAAACTAAGCAACCATTCAAGGGAGGTGGCCAGGATGAATGAGGTGTTCTCTAATCTATGTATGGGTGTGTCTTGTGCTACAGAAATGGAATAACTTGCATGAACCAGGTGTGCCTATCTTGCTTCCTGTGTCTGCTGTTGTGCCAATCTTGTTCAAAGTCAGCTGTGGTTTCGCAGGACACTCTTCAGTGACTGATTAACAAATAAAATTAACTTGTGCTAGAAATATACTTTATGGTATTCTGGCACCACCATCTTTGGGTGCACTTGATCCCCAGTAAAAGGCATGAAGTAGGTAATAAAGTATAAAAATATCATGATATCTCATTTCTCTATTAGAGTAGAAACAGAGATGGTCCAATCAGAGATACATGGAATTTCTAGATCAGTGACTAATGAAGACTTGGGAAAAGATGGAGATAAAATGCCATCTTTCAATAGTCTTAGACTGTGTCACATGAATGAAGCCCACGTGTGTGGACAAGTGTTTTAAACATTCAGCTTCACTTCTCATCCCTGGCCAGTGTATCTGAAGGGCTCAGAGTAGTGTGGCAGCTAAGTGTCATTGCTGTCTGGACTGAATGCAGCTGCTTCTCTTATTCTTAACCCAGTAAAAGGTGGAAGACTTTCAGCTCTGTGGAGGTCCAAAAGTGTGAACTGATTTCATCCTGTCTGAAAGTCGGAGAGTTTGTGAAAGTTGTTGGCCAGTGTGGTTACACACCTTGACCTAGAGTGTGGTGGCTTGGTGTTTTGGACATAAAGATGGCCCATACAGGTAGATCCACTCCACCCTGACCAAAGGTCAGAGAATTCAAGTATACTTCTGTTTCTTCTTTTGAATTGAGAGGTTTGACTTAGGGAGTAGTTGCCTTCAGGAGACTTGGTCTAGGGTGGGTTCACTGTCTAAACAATAGAATGCTCTTCTCTAGAATTACTGACTTGATATTTCAAGAATTGAAGGAAATAACTATTCTGGATGTCCTTTGTATCATGCTAAAGCAGTCTTTGGTCTTCTTTCCCCTGCTGTATTGGGATATAAAAGTGGATAGAAAATTAAACATGGGCGATTTCAGTATTCACTGGATCTCTCTCTCTCTCTCTCTCTCTCTCTCTCTCTCTC
>NC_022017.1:17197621-17218508 GCF_000317375.1 Microtus ochrogaster
GTACTATTCTGTTTCTGTTTTATTATTTTCACTCACGCCTTTGTTCTCTTTACTTATTTTTCTAACCCCCATGCCCCTACCCTGGTAAGTGGTATACTTGTCGAAGCTGGTCTAACACAGGTCAAGGATAGAGGGCTGTATTTTGCCTGCATGTAATATACACCGTTTTCCACATCTGAAGAAGTTCATCTATTCTTATAGCAGAGGGCCCATGGAAAACAGTTCTATTCTGAAGGGTAAATGATCTTCATTAATGAAGAAAACAGACTTGTTTTTCACTTAAGCTTCCAGTTTGCCATTAGTAGTGACTTAACCGAGCTCCTGTTATCTAAGATGACTGTCAGCTTCCTGATGGCTGAGTTTTTGATGGCTGACACTGTAGATTGACAAGCTGGAGAGATAGTGCAGTCAGAAAGGTACTGCATAAGCCAGAGGACTTAACTTTGATCCCTAGCACCTGCATAAAAATTCAGGCAGGTGATACACTCATGTAATCCCAGTGCCAAGGAGGTTGAAATTGACAGGTCCCGCAGCTCATTGGTCAGCCAGCCCAGCCTAATCCATAAGCCCCAGATTCCACCAAGGAGCCTTGACTCAGATAAAACAATAAAGAGAAGAAAAGTCAAATGCTTCTTAGGGACACACCCAAATGTTACTCGGCCCTCCATATGTACATTCATATATGTGCATACATACCTGTACACACACACACACACACACACACACACACACACACACACACGTAACTGTATGTAATCACTGGTAAGCCACTGTTTTATAACAGTTTTCTCTAAGATCAAGACATTCAACCTTGGGAGGAAAATTGTTAGGATGTAGGGTGTTAGAAAGGAGGTGGAGCAACAGGACGTCCTACGTGGAGAGGGAATACTTCATCCTGCAGGGGCGCTCCTTAATGTCAGGAAGTAAACAACTCAAATGCTCCAGGAAGTCCCTGAATCTGACCACATTAACTTAACTTGGTCTCCTCCTTCCCAATATATAAAAGCAGTAAGGACTGATGAGAGACACTCTCAGACAAGGTGAGCTGCCTAGAAGTGGCTGAGACCAACCGAGAAGTCAAGAAGATAGAGACCAGCAAAACGCCTGGAAGAAGCAGAGGTCAGTTGAACTGTTCAGAAGAGACTCAGAACAATTGGAATTCATAGAGGGGTGACTCTAATTTCTTAAGCACCCCCAAGCTCCATATGGGCTGTGTAGCGTGATCTATCTAGGATTATGACTTTTTTGAGCTATTACCCATGAGGGGGTAAGGTTCAGTGATGGCAGTTGTCTTTGAGTCATAATGGACTCTGCATAGATAACTTCCACCCCATATTCCTGTGAGCAACCCCAATAAAGCTCATTAGTTCACCCAGCTTGTCTTTTGGTGGTTTCCTTAGTTTAGTCTGTCATCAGATCGCTATCTGAGATATTTGCTCACATTCCTTCAGGAATAGTGTTGCATAACAGCTGCATGTATAAACAGCACAATAAAACATAAGTGAACTTTCTGTTTAGACTTTGGTTTCATCTTCGAAATGTTTCATTATCTATATGGAAATATTTCTAAAAGAAAAAATGACTCAAAACACTCTGATTCAAGCATTCTGAAAAAAAGGATGTTTAACCTGCACCAATTTCTTCTTATTGGAAGATTCTTATCTTAAACATGCCCTTGCCTTTCTTGCCTCCTGTACTTCTTGCCAGAACATTATCAGTGGATTCCCTGATGCTTTTTGTGTCATCGTCATATCTCACAGCACATCTCAGTTGCAAAGATACAAGCTCCAGAGGCGATGCTCATAAATTCGCTAACCATTTCCCACAAGCAGCTGGCCTTGCAGAATGGTTGAGTACTCTGGGAAAGATTCATTTATCGCACCATCTGGGAACAATGTCTTAGAAAGCTGGTATTCTGTCCTGCAGGAAATGGCAAATGTTCTGAACCGTGAACGGCATAGTACTGTTTCTTCTGCAGACAGACAACAGGAGTCTGAATCAATGATCAGCATGGAGGATTTCTCACTCGTGACCCAACAACACATTATGGCATGTTTTGTTTTATGTTTTTTGAGGTTCGTCTTTTTAAATTCCACCAAATGAAATAGTGATCCCATGTAATTGTAAGGAAAAGCTCCAATGTACAGCTGGAGGATTTCAGCCCACTGGATGAACATATAAAAATGTATTTATGCTTGTTGAGGTTGTTGATTCTTTCCACCAACAGACATGGGGTTGCTGCTATACAGTGAGTTAGGAGGACTGCAGTCATGGCCTGATTCCTCTCTGTGGATATTCCCCTTACTCTGTCGTGTCTGGTTCTCAAGCTAAGGAAGGCTCTAAGAAAATTAGATCCTCCAATCAACTGAAATTTATGTCAAGTTTAGGGTATGTGTGAAGTAGAAAAGAATCATGTCAATCAAATCTGTATCTAACCATGGGAATGATGCCTGGTACAAAATGATAGGTTTGTATCCATGCAAACATAAATCTAATGTTTATACACAAACACAGACACACACACACATATATACACACATACAAAAGTTTATATGTAGAATATGTGTGTGCATAGTATGTACAAATGTATCTTCAAAGCTGTTTCCTTGGATGCTGTATGTAGTATTTATTAGGATGGTCATTTACATTATAATTTTGTTAGTAGAAGGTGCCATTTTGAATAAGTATTATGACTGAAACAGAAGATGACTATGTAGGAGGGAGGCTATTTGCTGGTTCCTGGCTGATCACCCCTGAAATAACCACACAGAAACCATATTATTTAAATCACTGCTTGGTCCATTAGCTCTTGCTTTTTTTTATTCACCAAGGTCTGATTATTTATTTGTTACCCCTAAAGACTTATTTTTGACTGGACTCAGACGTAAAAGTAGAAGCTCTCAGCGAGGACAGCCTTCGCCTCTTGGCAATCTGTTCCTGGTACTTTTCTTTGGCTTCCTTCATTATCTTTGCCAAAAGCTTAGCACATTATGCAGCTTTCTCCTTGTTTTTCTTTGTTCGTTGCCTCTTCAGAGCAATATGCTGGCATTTGTGTTGCAGAACAAGTGGAGTCACAAGATGCCGAATCTTGGGTGCCTTCATCCCGGGCTTCTTACCTTCTTTATTTAAAGGCTTTCTGACAATGTACTGACAGATACCATCTTCTTTAGAAAGATTTGCAAGCTTTTGGATTCTGCAAGCTCATTTAGGTCTCAACCGATGAGGTACAGTAGTATCTATGTGTCCAGGAATATCCTTCTCTCCCTTTCTTTTTTTAAAAATAATAACCAAGTTGAGAACACTCAGATTGTCATCCACAATGCATCCTCAAACACACTTGCTCTTCCTCTCTCCAGTTCTCCTTGGTTTATAACAAGAATACCCCTTACTCAACAGCAGGTGCACTCTGCCATAGGTCAGGACACCTTGTTTCATGGGAAAATCTTGTTTGTCATTGCCACCACTGATTCAGACCACATAACTCTTCCACTCTTTACCCAGAGCCTCAGAAGTTACTTCTGTGGTCATGTACTTCTCATAGAATGTCTGAAGCTTGCATTCATTGTCCACTTTGATGAGTTTCTGACAGCCAGTGACAGGGAAGGAAATATTCAGCTTCATCTTTGCACAGCTGACAACCTAGGAGGCATCACAAAAAAGAGACCTAACTTCTTCCTTAGCTCTAGCTTCTTATTGGCTGACTCTTACCTATGAATTTAACCCATCTCCATTAATCTGTATATTGCCATGTGGCAGTGGCTTACTGGCAAAGTTTCGGCATGTCTGACTCTGGCGGTGGCTCCATGGCTTCTCTCTGACTTCACCTCCTTTTTCCCAGCATTCAGGGAAACATCAACCTTGGCATTAATGGCTATCAACTTAGTGAAGATCCCTAAGCTGATACTACCACGGTTTCTATCTAGCTCACTGTTGCTACCATACCCAGTGCACAATCTAAATCATTCTCCATGTGTCAGTTAGGACTCCCAGTTTCAACTTTTACAGGCTTAAACCACCATTAAACCTGTGACAGGAGAAGAGACCAAGCTTTCTTTCAGCTGGAGGGTAAAATACCCACGAGAATACACTTACACACCTGCTCTCTCTCCATCCGGACAACCAGCACCCTTTACAAGCTCTTTGGACATTTGAGGCAGAGTTGCAAAGTCAAAGTTAGGAATGAAGACATTACTTTCTCCCCACACTGACTAGTAGGAGGCCAGCGGAAAGATGAAACCAACGTATGTACACACACAAAGACACACACGCACACACGCCTTAAAGCTCAACACTGAATTAATGCTCCCTCTATATTAAATAGTCTGAATTTGACTCCCAACAAAAAGAAAACCCAACGTTATGTTGGTCCCATGAGAACATGCCCCTGAGTGAGCAGATGAGACCCATATGTGGCAGGGCTATAAAGACTTTGATTCATGTTAATAAGAAGAAAATATTTTACTATCACCTTGCATTTCTAGGATGTTACTTTGTTTTCTTTGGTTTTTAATGAGTTTATCAGTTTTCTTGACTTTTTGTCTTGACGCAAGGTGTTATGCAAGGTTTTCAAGCAATATTCTAGAAAACAGAACCCTCAAATGTGGGTACCTCCACTTAGATGCTCATTCATTAGCTCTAATAGATTTAGTCATTTTTAAATTTAAAGGGGGGAAAGCACAATAATAGTAAATATTACAAAAGAATATTACTGATTGGTAAGGGTAGGCACATGTATTTGACAGATTGTTGCCTGGTTAAATGTCAAAGCATATTGTAGTTGATGACAGTACTGCCTAGTTTTATGTCAACTTGATAGAAGTTAGAATTGCCTAAGCGGAGGGAACCTCAATGGAGAAAAGTCCTTCTTAAGACTCAGCTGTCGGGAAGCCTGTGATGCATTTTCTTATTTAGTAATTGATATGTTAGGGTCTAGCCCATTGTGGGTAGTTCAACCCTAGGCTGGTGGTTCTGAGTTCTATAAAACAGCAGGTCTAGCAAGCCATAAAGAGCAACCCATTAAGCGGCATTCCTCCATGGCCTCTGCCTCAGTTCCTGCCTCTGGGTACCTGCCCTACTTGAGTTCCTGTCTTGGCCTCCATAACTGAGCTGTGAAATGTGGAATAAATAAACCCTTTCCTCCCTGTTACTTTTTGTCATGGTCTTTCATCTATCTCTAAGACAATGATTATTTATTATTGCTTTATCTTACAGATGAGAATCTGACCCTGAAATTGAGAATTTGTTCCTTTTGTATAACTATATTGCTAATGACAAGGAGAATCATAGATTGAACCATGCATATATACAATTTAAAAAATAGATATTTATACTAAATGGCCATGCTTTCATTAATTTTTCAAATTTAAGATGGGAAACTACATTTCCATAGGAAATTAGTTTTTACTTTTATTAGAAGTAGGTTATCTTCCCACAAAATATCCTAATTACAGTTTTACCTCCCTCTACTCCTTCTAGTTCCTCTTGCACCCCCTCCCATTTGGATCCACTCCCTTTTGACTGAAAATTCAGCTTAGCCATAACTTGCTGATGTCAGTATTGGAATATTGCTGTAGGATGTGTCTGGATGTGTCAATCATGTTATGAAAAACAGCTATTGGTTTCCCCATCAGGTCTGGTTTGAAGGCCTGTGTGGTATTTTCCCCATCTTAACAAAGTTGTAGGTGTTAATATATATGCCGAGGGGAGGAAGGAAGAAGTGGGAAGGCGTCTTTCCTCCTGTGTCTATGCTTTAGAGAGATTACAACCATTGAACTGACATTGTCTTTGTTCATAACAAGAATTTAGGCTAACTAGTGACAACTTTCTGGAGATGGACTTGAATGGACAGCAGTGTGACTTCTCTGATCACCTGTGCTATGTTCTGGTAGCTTGAGATATTGCTACCATGTTGACCACACATTGATGACCATACTGATACTTTCTATAGACTCTCTTTATAGTCAGAAACAGAAAACAGATTTCATAAAGACATAAGTATATTTTTCCAATGTGTAAATTTTATAATATTTTAATAAGGAACAACTGAAATAATATTATATGCTTACTTTTAAGAGGGCCTTAAAAAATTCCTTTAGTCTTATTCCATTAATCAGCCAAGTAAATGATGAATAAAATTAAGGCTGCAGATAAAAGATCAAAATAGTGTTTTCATTACCAATAAAATGTTCCATGATGGGACCTAATGTGAGGGTTGCATGGTCCAGCTAACTTTCCATCACTCCTGAAGGCACATTTGATGGCACAGCGTACTTATGATTGAGGCTCTGACTTGCACCTCTTTGGAAGTTTGCTGGAAAAGTCTTAGGATCCATTAGGTACATCCAGTTAAGCAGTGATCACCCAGGGTCATCATCAAACATCCATGTCACAATTTTGAAGAATAAGAACAAGGGAAGAGGTCATGAAATCTTACTGATACCCTTTGTTGAGCAGGAGCTTTAAATTTTGGTTAAACCTAACTTATATTTTCATGGGCTTTTCATATATCCTAAGACAATGGTTCTCAACCTTCCTAATGCTGTGACCCTTTAATAAGGTTTCTCATGTTTTGGTGACCCCCACCTTAAAATTATTTCCATTGCAAGTTCATAACTGTAATTTTGATACTGTTAGGAATTGTAAAGTAAGTATGTGATATGCAACCCCTGTGAAAGGGTCGTTTGACCCAGAGAAGGGGTCATGATGAACAGATTGAAAGCCACTGTCCTAAACTACCCTTAACATTTTGTGAGCACCCCAGAAAGAACACACTGGAATAGTGCCTTCAGATTTTGGCTAAGGCAAAATATGTTCTCTGAGTAAGCTTCTCAGTGGTGCAATGTGCCGGGTACAACATTTTTGAAAGGTTTTACATTACATGCAATATTGGCTATGATTGTCTATTATGCTTTAGACCCTCAAAATGGTTTCCCTTCAGCTCTCCTTGCTTTTCATAATCTGTCTTCTTAAGCTCCCCTGTCTCCTGAACACTTCCTGCTGTTGGCCTTTGCCCTACTGTTTGCTACTATGGTCAGTTACATCCACAAATGAGTTAGAATAAAGGGTGTTTGTCATCTGAGAGTGGATAATTTCACATACAAAAGAAAAGTGATGATATTTAAGGGGAAAAATACTAGTTAGATTGATTATTAAACATTATTTTTATTTAATGATGACCAGACTCAATAAACAAGTACAAATATTATATGATGCCAACTAAAAAAAAAAAAAACAAAGCAAAAAATATCCCAGAACTTTTGAAAATCATTGCTAAGTTAGAAGCTGTGGAACTCCCAGAATTAAACAATGAAACAAAATGGATATTGTGTAAGGTACTAGAACACCAAACGCCAAAGGATGCTTATCCTGAGATTCTACGTTGGAGGCTGAAAGGGAACGAGGACCTGTAAGGACTTTGGTCCTCTAGGTCCAGCTCTAGCTGGAGACCTTCACATAGAGCTGGGCCCCAAGTTGCTAGGCAGTTCACATCAGAAATAAAACAACTGTCCAAATGACAGAGTGAGGAAAATCACACTATTAGGTGTAAAAGCTGCCAAGAGAATAATAAAAGCTCTCAGAATTCACAGCCAGAAGGCAGCCTTCAAATGGGTTTATGACCTGCATTAATTAATACCACCTGTGTGGTCTGTGTGCTCAGGTTTGAAATTCACTTCAGAGTCATTTTGGTTTGGGTGAGAGCCAATTTCCAGAAGCGAAAGTAAATGCTATAACGGAGGAATAGACTCTCTAAGGCTTAAACAGTTCTAAGAAGTGACTCGTTTACACCTCAAATCACAAAACATACAAGGAAGTATCTGTGAGAGCCGAACAATGGAAATGGGTTGGGGTGTGGGGTTGCTGAGATGACTCAAAGTGTAAGCATTGGACCCGAGTTCAGACTCCTAGCTCACATAACGAAATGGGTGTAGAGGCTGGCCTCTGTCACTTCAGCACTGGAGACAGACACAGGAAGATCCCTGGGGCTCCTTGACCAGCCAGACTTGCTTAAAAGGCAGGCCCTAGGGTCAGTTAGAGATGATGTCTCAGAAATATAGGGGGAGAACCATAGAGGAAAATAGTGCAAGTCACTCTCTGGCCTCTACGTGCACATTCATGGTGTTTTAGTTGGGGTTTCTACCACTAAGAGGAGAAGCCATGACCATGGCCACTCTTATAAGGAAAACATTTTATTGGGGTGGCCCACTTACAGTTTCTGAGGTTCAGTCCATTTATCGTGGCAGAGAGCATGGCAACCAATTCTTGTTGTTTGTTTCTGGTTCACTGATTTCTGTACTGATTTTAATTATTTCTTTTAGTCTACAAATTTGGGGTTTGGCTTCTACTTAATTTTCCAAAGCTCTAAGATGCACCATTAAGTCATTTATTTAAGATATCTCTGATTTTATTGTTAAACCCTTGTAGCATAAATTTTCTTCTCATAACTATTCTCACTGCCACCCATAGTCTGGGCTTTCATTTTCATTCTATTCTAGTGATTTCTAGGTTTTCATATTGATTTCTTCTGAAATCCAGTCATAATTCAATAGATAATGTTCAACCTCCATGAATTTTTACATGTTACATAGTTTCATTTGCTGTTGATTTCTGGTTTTATTTTATTTCTGTCATATATAATCCAAACTGTCATTTTATTTCCCTATGCGTCCTGTGGCTTGTTTTATGTTCTGTTAGATGCTCTGTTGTAGACAAAGTGGAAGGTTGAAAAAAAGATGTAATGCTTAGATATAATATTCTATATGTATCTGTTAGGGCCATTTGATTTATGATGTAATTTAATTTGGATGTTTCTCTGATTATTTTTGTTTGGGTGACATGTCTTTTTGTAAGCATGGGATGTTTAAAACCACCCACTGTTGTTGCTTTGGGATTAATCTGTGTCTTTATAATATAGTAGTACGTGTTAATAAAATTGCTTTCACTTGTGTTTGATATACATGTGCTCAAAATTGTAATAGCCTCTTTATAAGTTGTTTCCTTAACCAGTATAAAATGACCTTTAAAAAATCTCTTTTAGTTTTGCTCTAAAATAGAATTTGTTTGTGATACCTGCTTATCTAATTCCATTTGTTAGAAGGCCTATTCTACCTTTCCATTCAAAGGTTCATTTGTTTTTGACAGTGAAGGGTGTCAATGAGCACTTGTTTTAAAATCCAATCTGCTACTTCCTATCTTTTGACTGTGGATTCAAACCACTAATAATCAGAGGTGTCATCAAAAGATGTATGTTATTTCTGGTTATTTTTGCCAATTTTTTAATTTTTTTATTCCTTATTTAACTGATGTGCTAATGTGATTTACTCTTGTCTGTAGCCTCATGGAAGTTTTTAAATTCATCTTCAGTATGAACTATTATTCAAATACCTTCTGTATGATTGTTTTAGCCTGTTTTTAATCATGGGAAGCTTTTCTGACTTCTTCAATCATGACAGTTTTGCTGGGTATAGTAGATTAGCTTTATAATTGTCTTTCAGATCTTAAAATACACTATATAAACTTTTTAAGATCTTCCTTTTTAGAAATCTGTTGTTTCTCTGATGGATTTCCCTTTAAGTGTGATTATACATTTCAATATCACTTACTTTTTCAGTGTACTTATATTTTGATAATGTTTGATTGTGGAGAAAGAAGTTCCTTTCTGGTCTTTCCTGGTGTTCTGCCACCTGTGCCTGAATGTTTTTTTATCTGCATTCAGAAAAAATATATTGCATGGTATTTGATCATGCTGTGAACCTCAAGGTTATGTTATTTACTAGAAAACCTTTTCTTGTTGTGGTTTGGTTTGGCCCTAGAACACATCTTTAATCCAAGAACCTTCTCCTTACTGTAAACAAGATTAAATAAAGTCAACCATAGGTTAATAGGTGGAGTAAGCAATAAGTTGACAGGAAAAAGCCATAGCGAGTAAGAGGGAGTCAGGAGAATGGAGAGAGAGAGAGATAAGGAAGTAGAAGGGAGGGATATTCTGAAGACATCTTGTTCTGAGATGGAATAGGAGAAGGGTGACTTCTTGGATTTTGGTGAAGGAGAAAGGTCAACTGGTGCTGTCTCTGTCTCTTTAAGCTAGCAGGACTTTACCCCAGCATTTTATTTATAAGTCTTTATTGTAAAATTGAATAATTAAGATTTTGTTAAAAAAAACAACATTTTATGCCCAATGTGGGGCTGTTTAGCATTCCTTGTGAAAGAATTTCCCACTGATACCTTTTAACAGTTTGAGCATTATTATAAGTAGGCACTGTGAAGGCAAATTTTTCTTTATCCTGTTCTTGTAAAGATATAGTAAAAAATCAGTCTTTTAAATCAGTCAATATAATAGATCATCCCGTAGGTAATAAAGAAGGCAAGGGAATTCATTTCTGAGATTGGAAGAATGTTAATCTGTGTTTTTCCATTGCTGCAACAAATCACATCCCCATAAATTCATGGCTATATTAGCTACACATGGCTTTAATTTTCCTCTTTGTTCTTTTGGTCCTATACACTTGACCCATCTTGAACTTTGTTTTACCTGAATAAAGTTCCAATCCCCAGAAGTTGAAAATTTACCTCCTGAAGAGGCCAATAATCTGGATGCCAAGATTTTGGTGAAATTATTGTTATACTCGCTTCAGTGTCTACTAAACCTACAATTTCAATGCCATTTATTTGTATTTTTAACTTTGGCTTATAATCATTTATAGCAAATTGCCAAAATGCTTGTTTTCTTGTCTCTCCTGAATTTTTGTTTCATTTATTGGAGCTGTTCTGTCTTTAATTATATCCAGAGCAGTGTTATTTTTACAATAGGTATTAAATCCTTTAGTTGCCCTATGGAGGAGTTTCTTCTATTCCAACATAAATGATTGAATCAAATTTGATATTGGAGCCTCTATGAGACCCCTTAGGACATTTTCCAATGGCAAATTGGAAGGGACCTTTACTGTCCCTTGTTGATCAGCGTTCATTAGTCCCATGTTGGCCTTCTCACACTTTCTTCATACTCCAAATGCTGGGGCCTTCTGTTTGGATTATCTCTAGAAAAAAACATTTTTTCTAGGAATGCCTTGCCTACAATCCCGTTTCAAATGGCCTTGTTTATCACAGTTAACACATCTGATATCTTTACTTTTTTTTTAACTTTTAGAAATTATTTCTCTTATCAGAGTAGCATCACAAATCTGGGATCTAATATCAGTGATATTTCTAATCTATTCATTTATTGGTGCTGCTCTTACCTTAAAAGGCCAAATCATACCTTTACATTCTGAATTACTGTTTTCAAAAGCCAAAGATTCAATTAATATTTGTCTGACTTCTAAGTCTGATACTATTCTATTTACAGTGGAAGTCAAACTCTGTTAAAAGAAATCAATGAAGGCTTCTTTTGGGCCTTGTATAATTTTAGTAAATGACTCAGACCTCTTTCCTGATCTTTCAACTTTGTCCCAAGCATTTAAAGCTGCTAAATGGCATAGCACCAAGATGGGATCATCAAATTCAAGCTGCCATTGTAACTCAGCATATTGACCTTCTCCTAGAAACTGATCTTAGGAAGAATTACTGCCTCTAGCTCTATTTCTTTGTTCTATGGCCCTAACTCTTTCCACTGTGTTTGCCCTTGTAACTGAGGACCCACTTCCAATATTGCTATTGCCAAATATTTCCAGCCTTAAGGGATAATTCTCTTATGAGATGTCCATGAATTTAACATCTGCTTAACATAAGGCGACACATACCATATGAAACAACCCCTTCTTTAAATCTCCTAAAATCTAACATTTCTATAGGATTCCACTTAACTTCTACATAACTGTAGGGGTGTCTATTGTCTGCTGGTTGTTCTTGTATGGTAATTGCATAAATTAAGGTTGGTTTTCTAACACCCCTAGACCACTGCTCTTCAGTTTCATCATGAAGTGGCATAGTGAGTTCTTGTCTAAATTCCTCTGTTTTTGTCTGAGTATTTTTGTTATTTCCATTTATAAGTCTTCCTAAAGCTTGTATTTTATCAGTCCATTTTTCATATTTGACACAAAAGTCACTATGTCTATTAAAGGTAAAATAGGAATTACTATACTGATAGTAATTCTAATCAGTATTATGCTAATCTAAGTTAAGCCATTTATCTTTCCATTTTCAATTTCTATTTTCAGGCTATCTAAAGTAGCAGTATACAGCATTCTAATGTCCTGTTGTATGATATTTCCCATCCTTAATGTGGGAAAGATTTTTCCTTTTAATATTACTTAGCTCTTTTCTTGAGAACTTCTCAGGTGTCTTACCAAATCTGATGGCTTCTCAGTTTGTTCTCATTTGGCATGATTTCTCTGTCCCTGTGGTTGGGACACATGATGGAGGGCCAAATTTTGTTTTTTAGCAAAATCTCAATCATTTTATCTTATCAGTGAAGGTTTCTGGGACATCTGTCAAGGAGGAAGGTCATCTGGGTGCTTTTTGTGCCTCTCTGAGCTAACAGGCTTTCACCCTAGCATCTGGCTCCTGAGTACTTATTGGTAAAGTCAAAGGTTGAGATTTTGTTATAAACAACAGCTAGGTATTTTGTTGGCTAGGTTCAGCCTCCTTGGCTAGAGGACACTAGGTTCAGCCTCCTTGGCTAGAGGACACTAGGTTCAGCACTCTTTTAACTTCTGGTTACAGTCTTGACTCTACTCCCACCTGCAGGTCACACCTTTGGATGACCCTTCAGGGTCTGCTGTGAATGTTGGTCTTGTCCCTGGGTTGTTCGTAGCAATGATGGATGTGATGCATGGGGACCTGCATCTATGTTGCCCCGTGGATTCTGTCTCTGATCAGATTTATGCCCCACTGAATATTGTGCAGTTTAGATTCAAAGTTCCTTCCCCACAATCTACAGCCACCTTACTGGCCAGGTTTGCTTTTCATTCTTATAGAGGATTCAGTCACAAACTACCTCTTCTGATAGCTTCTGCTGCCCTGAGTTTATTCCTTAGAGTTTTCAGCAGACTCTGTGTATGTGTTGTCTTCTGTCTTGGCTCAACCTCCTGAAAATACAATGACATGAGTCACAGTGAATCTGACCCCTACTTATGTCCATAAGTAAATATGTGAACTGCTACAAAACCAGACTTTTCTTTTTATAAAAAAAATCAATTTTTTTCAGTGGAAAAAGAAAGAAAGAAAAGAGACTAGTTTTTTGTAGTCATGGAAAGGATAGTGCATATACTAAAATCTTTTTTTTTTTTTGGTTGGGACTGAGAATTTTGTTCTCAGGCACCTGAAATCTAAACATGTTCTTGTCAACCCAGACTTGGTATGTAATTCAATCTCTGCCCTCATTTATTCCATTCTGTATTATTCTCTTGGAAATGATTCCTCCAATTATCACCCAACAAGACAGAACTCATAATAAATGTCCTTTTAAAAATCTGTTCTTATTTTTAATGATATGTTTGAATGAGCTTTAAAATCTAAAGCTGTTATCATCATAATGATCTATCCATGTTAATCATTTGGATTTTTAATTGGAGTTTAGATTTCACCTGGCTAAAATCCAATGAATGTTCTTGTTGGGAACATAATCATTCTAACATAAATATTCACTTCTTTACATGGGTTCATAAAAACTCTCGAATTTCTCTAGGAAAGAATTTACTGAAAGAAGCCATGTATGGAATGAATCATTCCTCAGATGTAACTCCACAGCTGCAAGATCTCCAGGCCTAACCTGAAAAAAACATATGGAAAAATCCTGAGGGAAAAAAAAGGGGGTAGGAGGAAGCCTAGGAAAGGAATCTAAAGAGTCTAGCTCCAGGGAAGATACTTTAAAGAACAAGTCTATCCAGAGAAATGTCTGAAATTACTCAATGTTGGATTTTTTTTATACAATTCTAGAGGTGTTAAAACAGAGCTCAATAATATGCTAGTAGCTTTGGAGGCTGAGTGTGTAAGCTACTGTATGTTTTAAGATTGTCAAAAATGATTGAGCATTTATTGCTATACAGAAATATTAAAAAGCCTTATAAGAACAAAACAAAAAGTTTAATAACTGAATTAAATTTGAAGGCAGATGCAGCAAGAACAGATTTGTATGCATTTTTTAATGGTTTTGCTGTCGCCCTTAGTTCTAGAAATGCTGTTCGTGGCTAGCCTTATCTATTCATCTCTCTACTGTACCATATATCACTCTTCTAAACACTTTATTTTATGATCCATAGACCCATATTTAAGGAAAATATATAAATTTATAAACTGATTAAATAACCTGGAGAGATACGTTATTCTTCAGGTTTACCCTAAGACATCGCTCAAAATAGGATTCTTTGAAAAGTTGTACCCTTTCTTAAGGTGTGAAATATCATTCCTTAAAATCTTCAACAAATTATTTTTTCAAGTTGTATACCAAACTATACTTTAAAAGATTAACTTTGTTATCAATTTTTTTAATGTATGTGTGTTAATGTGAGTATAAGCCACATATGTGCAGGTACTCATGGATGCCAGAATAGTATGTTAGATTCCCCCAGAGCTGGAGTTACAGGCACTTGTGGGCTACCTGATGTGGGTTCTGGAAGTAGAAACCAGGTCTTCTGCAGGAGTAGGAAGTGTTCTTAATCACTGAGCCACATCGTATCTCCAGATCAGCCGGACTACATTCTAATCCTTGATTTTTATATGCTGTATTTAAAAATAGATTCTATTCTTTAACAATTTTATACACATATGTAATGTATCTTGATCATATCTGCCCTCCAACTCTCTCCTTCTCATCTCTTGGATCTCCTCAGCACTTGCCCAAGCTTTCTACCTTCATGTCTTGCTTTATAAAATAACTTCCTTAATCCTATCAGCTTCTGACATGAGCATGAATAACATACCAGCTGCTGTACCTCTGAAGAAAAAAATGACTCCTCCTCGCCTCACAGCCATCAACAGCGAATAGCACCTTGCCTGGGGGTGGGGCTCATGAGAGCCCCACCTACAGCATTACTGGAATTTCAGCTATCTTAATCTTGTGCAGGCCTCGTGTGGGTAGAAATAGCTGCTGTGAGCTCATTAATGCAATGTTCGTGCTATGACCAGAAGAGAGCATTTTGCCCACTCTCCTCCTTATCCTCTGGCTTGTAGGTTCTTTCTATCTTTTCTTCTTTGAGGAACCCCAAGCTTCGTAGGTAGTGAGACAGAAGTTTCATTTAAGGCTAAGCATTCAACAGTCAGTTATTCTCAGAATTTTGGCCAATTATGAGTCTTTATATCGATTACAAAATGAAGCTTATTTGACCAAGTCGAGAGTAGCATTAGTCTATCAAAATAAACACAAATACTTATAAGGCAGCTTGGCGGCATGCCTGTTTAGTAATATCACCCTCACTAGTGCCCATGGGCATAGGCTTCCCATCAGGTTTACAATACCACGTGGGAACTTTTCCTTGAGGGGCCTCATATCACAGCAAAGGGCTGTTTGTTTGTATAACTGTCGTGCCACTGTTTACCCACAGACACAACTTGACTAGAAGCTCAGTATTGTAACTTGCAGGGTCTACAACTGGGTAGGTGAACTGATGACTTTTCACACCCAGCACCCTGCACTGCATCTTTTGTATTACGAAAGCTAGCCAGCACCTTCATCTGTGGGGTGTTCCAGGTTAGTGCCAGCTTCATTTCTCTATGCATTGCCTTTCTCAGACTACATTGTCTCTTCATCAACAGGGCCTTAACAAACAGTTAAGAGTGGGCAATCAAATGAAGATCGCTGGTCTGCATTCTTTTGGGCTTTCTGGGGCCTCCCTTATCATGGGCACTTATCCTATATTGAGCATTGAAATTTTCATTTAACAATCTATGTCTTCTGTAGAAACCATTGTCTACCTATGCAGGGCACCTTCGTTAAACACTTTCCCTTTTGTAAAAAAAAAATATGTTTTTAAATTAGCTCACAAAGTAGTGGATTTTCATAAGGCTTTTTAATATATTGTTAGCTTTGGCTAACCTACTCTGTAGCCCTCCACTCATTCATTCTTTGCTCTCCTTCTTACTTAACCCTTTCACACTCAATATTCCACAGTCAGGATGCCCAAGGTGTATCCATGGCTGAAATAGTGGCATGGCTGTTATGGAAATAAACACTTGGTTTCTGATTGGATATGAAGCTTGCAGGAGAAAAATTAGTGTGACATGCTTTCTATGACCCCCAAATTCTTTTATTTCTTCTTTTTTTAGTGGAGAAACTGATAGTCAGTAAATCATCTTCAGATTTATTTATACAACTTGTACATATAACTGGGTTTCCAGAATGTTCCCTGGTAAATTAAGGCCTAAAGGTAATTTAACATAATAGAACATCAAAGCTCATGAAGGTGATGAAATAAAGCCAAAATGTTTGAACTGTTCTCTTCACATTAATTGAAAATATAAAATAACTGTGAAATATAATCTGGAGTTTATATACTGATTTATGTCAACACATAACTAAATGCTATAATTTACTGCTAGGAGCTATTTATTAAACACACCATGAGATTAAAATAACAGGTGGAAATCTTTATCCTTTCATTTGAAGTGAAACATCAGGGTATTTTCTGGTTTTTAGAGGTAACAACAGGCAATTGGCAGGGTGCACCAGCTAACATGTAACCAGGTATTCCTTCAGCAAACAGATCCCAATACAATCAACAAAAATGCAAGAAAAAGAAACATGAGCTCTTTCCTCATTAAAAATATTTCTTTGAATAAATAAAAGTATTTCTTTGAAGTGGGGGTGGGCAGGCCAATTGGTAAAGACTTTAACATATATGAAGCTCTGGATTCAATGCCTAGTATTGATAGGTGATAAGTTTAGAAATAGCAGTCTTGAAGGTCATAGAGAGTAGATGGAGAATAGATAGACCCTTTCATAATTAGTTTCCAGCCTACCTCCTACGTCCTCAGGAAGGCACTAGTTTTAAAAGAGAGAAAACCATCACAACTGCCTCTCCTTGGAATTTGTAATGGCACATGAAAAGGAGGGAGGTTAAGGAGTCAGATTATTGCTAAAGTTCCTGATAACACATGACTATAGCACAGATAATAAAAACCCAGAGACAGATATTGCGGTTCAACTTGAAGGTCAGAAAAGCAAAGCAGTCAGTCACTGGCTCTTATATCTTCCTTAGTCTGAAATGGTTATTGTGCCCCTGTTGTAATAGGAGCGGAGGGGCTGCATCCCCGGCACCCAGCCGCCCACATGGCTAGCTTTAGCTTATGCCCCGAAATAATTACACGGAAACTGTATTCTTTTAAACACTGCTTGGCCCATTTCTATCTAGCCTCTTCTCAGCTAACTCTCGCACCTGGACTAGCCCATTTCTTATAATCTGTGTAGCCCACGAGCTGGCTTACCAGGAATGATCTTAACCTGTGTCTGTCTGGAGTGGGACAATCATGGCGACTCCTTAACTCAGCTTTTTTCTCCCAGCATTCTGTTCTGTTTACTCTGCCTACCTAAGGGTTGGCCTATCAAATGAGTCTAGGCAGTTTCTTTATTAATAAGAAATCACTCCCACATCATGCCCCTAAGAATCCTCAGATCGAGATTGTGTCTGAGAGCTGTCTCCTCCCATTTTATATTGCTCTCTAGTGCTGGAATTAAAGGTGTACACCACTACTGCATGGTTTCTAGTGTGGCTACTGTAATTATGTGTGAGTATCACCACTGTGGTATGTAAGGCTGACTAATAGGAACTGTTTTATTCTCTGTTCTTCGGGCAAGCTTTATTTATTAAAATACAAATGAAATATCACTACATTTCCCATTTTTGTCTAAAATTTTTAAAAGGCTATAACTACTATAAGAAAGCTATATTCATAAGTACAATGTATAATATTATATACAGACCAAAATGTATCAACAATGTCTAGCCCATTTGCATTTGACAAATTCAGAGAAAATATTTCATATCTATCCTATCTTGGTGAGTTCAAAGTCTTGTGCCTATTTATTTTCTATCATAACTTTCTTTCTGCAGCTGATGAACAAAGAAAACTATAACTATCTAATCTTTGACTCCCCCAGAGACCCAAGAAAGAAATAACATTACCTGAGTAAGCAGGAGTGCAAGTAAGTGACTTTCAAAAAAATATGAGAAAATGACAGAGACAGCTGTCACCAAAAGTTCCTCTGCAACATTGGGACACTCATCTTCAGCCTACAGTCCTAGCATATCCAACCCATCTGTGTGTGAAACAGGATATTCTGAAGGACTGTCTTCCTTGTCTTGACAATGTTTGGTAGTCACTTTCTTCTGTGTCCTGCTTGTCCAATTGGGACAACATAGTGTTAGCAGTCAAGGCAAGGGTATTTTCTTGCCCTGTGGCTTACTTTTGCTAAAAAGGGGGTAAACTCCAGGTAGAATTCATCAATGTCCATTTTTTTTCTCTGAAGTAGATTGGTGCAGCCAGGAGTAGACATGTCTCATTATCATAAAAATAAGAACCTAGGTTATTAATATATCTTAAATGCCATATTCTACAGATCTCTGGAGTGTTTGAAGATGACCTGTCTATCTAAAATATATCTTTGTTTGACCTTGAAAAAGTACATAATGTTACTACAAGTTTGATTAATCTAGGTGATTAATGACTAACCTACATTTCCTTATTATCCTAAACAGTTAGTAATAGTAATTTTCAAAAACTAGAAATTTGCTTTTCATTGTTAAATGAGTTGTATAGGTACAATACCTTGAGCAAGAGTAGAAATGTATGTACAGTATGTTCTAACAAAATTAATCTCACTATACAAAATTTGTGTAAAATATACAAATGTCCAATCCAATATAAAAGATTTAAAACTAGTAGTTGTTTTAAAAAGTATATTGAATAATTCACCTTTTTATCTTATCATATTTATATCCTCCATTTTTTAGAGTAGACGCTACCCTTTTATCTATCATATATATGTAAATATCACATATATATCCCTTTTACGTACAAAACAAGAATCTTGACTATAATTTCCCTTGTTTAGCTTTTTTCTGACCATGTTACCAATAACAACATGTAAGTAACCCTACAGTTATCTCTAAAGTCTCCAGGAAGAAGATGGTGCCCCCACAACAATTTCACCTGGTTCATATGATTCATTCAGTTGATAGCACCACTTAAAGATTAACTTTGGACTACAAACTGCTCAGGACAATTTTGAGGTGACTAGCTGAGATGATCCATCCTAACAAACTACTCTAGCCAAGACTTGACACAAGCTCTACACTTTCCCATTATGCAAATGATAAAACTACCTCTATTAGGACTTGACAATTAACCAAAAATTTTCTTTTCAAGATCCCCTAAAGATACCATCAACCCCAGACAGCAGGAAGTAAATTTAAGAATAAAACTCCCATATTCCCAAGAGGTGGGGTGAGTGGTTTTTGATCATTCAATAGATTATGGAAATTTGTCATAGAGATAACTGTAGGGAAATTTATTGTTCACTTTGCGTAACTTAAATATTATTCATATTAGTCCAGTTGTTGTTGTTCCGTACAAAGTGAGGAAGTGTTGAATTAGCTGTATTTATAAGTCAAATTTTCTCGCTTTTGGGATAGCTGTTGTTAGTCTCTCCCAAAAGATTAATATAAGTTCTTTGACAGGATTCTTTTTCCTATAATTTGATAATTTCAACTTTAGTAAAGAAAAAAAAAAAGGTGCTATAATTTCTGCTGGGTCTACTCCTAATAACCGATGAAGTCCCAATTTTCCTTTTATAATTAACACATAACATTTCCACGTAAGCTTTTAAATTTTTACTCAGTTTATGTGGTAAAAGAATCTATTCTAATATAATATCTTCCCTTTGCATTGAAATTCCTATAGGGGAGTATTTGAAGGGTAATATGACCAGGATGCAGTTAAGATTTAGATCCACATGATCCACATGCACCTTTTATAATTTCTCTGCAATCAAAGTCAATTCTCTCTTAGCTTCAGTTGACAATTCCCTGAGACTATTTCAATCCTTGTCACCATCTAAGGTTTTTTTTTCAATGAATCAGCACATCAGGTTTTATCACAATAGTGGGCTGTAGCCGGGAAATGTCTCCTAGCAATCTTTGGAAGTCATTAAAAGTCTGCAATCAATCTCTCCTAATTTGCACCTCTTGTGGTCTAATTTTCTGTAACACTATTTTATAGCCTAAATAATTGATAGAATCTCCTCTTTGTATTTTTCAGGAGCAATTTGTAATCCCCCAAAAGGCAAAATTTTCTTTATTTCTTCAAAAATTCTTTCTAAAATATCTATGTTTGAATCAAATGGCAAAATGCCATTTATGTAATAGTAAACTATAGAATCAAGGATTTGCTTATGCATCATTTCCAATGACTGACTTATAAAATATTGGCACAGAATGGGGCTATTTATTTAACATTCCCTGGGAAGAACCTTCCATTGATATCTTTTAGCAGGCTGAGAATTATCATAAAAAGGTTCTGTAAGACAAATTTTCTTTGTCTTTTTCTTTAAAGATATAGTGAAGACATAGACTTTTAAATTAATTACTATAAGAGGCCATCTTTTAGACAATATAGAAGGTAAAGGAATGTGAAATTGTGGAGAGTTCATTTGGCTAAATTACCTTATTAATATGTCTTAAATTTGCTACCACTTTTTATTTTCCAGATTTCTTTTTAACAACAAACACAGGAAAAATCCAAGGGCTGGTTGATTCTTCAATATGCAGAGCATCTAGATGCACCTGTACCAGCTGTTCTAAAGCCTGCAGTTTCTCTGTTATTAAAGTCCATTGCTTAACCCATACTGGTTTATCTGTCAACAATTTTTAAGGGATGGCTGTTGGTGCCTTTGAAACAGAAGCAGGTGCTGTGCCCTGTTCTTGTACAACCTGAATGTTTGGTGACTGTTTTTTTTTTT
>NC_022017.1:17218678-17219215 GCF_000317375.1 Microtus ochrogaster
ATGGTTTATTTCTAAGATTGAGGGATGTTAGTTTGAGTTTTAATCATGCCCCCATAAATACATAGATATGTTAGATACATATGGTTTTAATATTCCTCTCTGTCCTTCTGGCCTTATACATTTGATCCATCTCATGTTCTACTTTACCTCAGATAACGTTCTAATCCATAAAAACTGAACATTTACATGCTGAAAAGGCCAATTTGGATACCAAAATTATTGTTTCATCCACATCCGTGTTTACCATACCTTCAATGACAATGTCATTTATTCATATAATTTTTGTCTTTTATAGAACTTTTCCAAAATGTTTGCTTTATGGTTTCTCTTGACTTTTTTTCCTCCTATAGCTGTTTTATTACCCACAGTAATATGGTTTCTTATAATAGGCATTAGGTTCTTTAATTGCTCTGGGAAGGATTTTCCTCTATGGTGGCAGAAAACTACTAAGCCAGATTTGGCATAAGGGCTGTGTTTGGCATCGGGGCCTGTGAGAGGCCTCTCATGGAGTTTTCTTTTTTTTTTTTTCCTTTTTTT
>NC_022017.1:17226639-17228330 GCF_000317375.1 Microtus ochrogaster
CCCCTGGATAGCACACACTCACCCGTCCAGATGGGATTCCTCAGCAACTAAACAGGGCCGCCAGGTAGCCCAATGATCCGCTGACAAAGGGATGATGGCACAGAATTACCAAGAATATTCCTCGTTGACCTACATTCATTAGTCCAATGCCTGCCTTTGCCACACATTCTGCATATTCCAAAATGGCAGGTGTTCTGAATGGATTATTTTTAGAAAAAACATTGTTTCTAGGAAAGGGCATTCCCTTTTACAATCCCTTTTAAGGTAAACTTCTTTGTCACAATCAAAACACTTGACATTTCAATTTTTCTTGAAACCTCTGGAAATAACCTCTTCTATCCATGTTGTTATGTTTATGAGATTATATATTAAATATATTTCAGATCAATTCTTCTAAAGGTTCTTACCTTGTCTTTAATGGCCTAATTATCCTTTTGCATAAGAATTGGCATTCTCAGAAGCCAGAGATTCAATTATTATTTGTCTAGCTTCTGAATTTGGTATCATTCTATTTACTGCTGAAGTCAATCATTGTAAGAAATCCATAAAGTCTTCCTTTGGGCCATGCAGAACTTTGGTAAATGACTCAATTTTCTTTCCTATTTCTCCAATTCTGTTCCAAGCATTCAAAGCTGCTGTGTGGCATAATTCCAGGGTGTGATCATCATATACAGCCTGCCTTTCTATAGTAGCATAGTCTCCTTCTTTAAGAATTTGATATTAGGAGATTTCCTTACCGATAGCTTTATTCCATTGTTCAATAATACTAGCGTATTCTCTGAACCGGATACACCATTGTAGTTGTAGACTAGTCTCTAAAGCACTATTAACCAAATCTTTCCAGTCATTAGGGATCATATCATTACAAATAGATCATGAGTTTAACATTTGCATCACAGAAGGTGAATGCATGCTACATGAGACTATTGCTTCCTTAAATTTCTTAAATCTAACAATGGCTCAGGAGTCCAGTTAGCTTCTGTTATTTGGCAATTTCTGTAAGGCTACTGGATATATTAAGGTTGTTTGTCTGAAAACCTTAGATTGTTCTTCTCTATTCTTATAATGCAATGCTAAAACTGGCTCCCCATTAAATTCTTCTGTATGGGTTTGAATTTCTCTGTGACCTGTTTTATTAGATTTTTCTATGGCCTATATCTTAGCACTCAGATTAATCAACTTTTTTAGTGATAAAACGAAAATGAGAATGCTGACAGTGTTTACAATTGACATTACATAAATTGCATCTAAATTAGATACCCTTTCATTTAATCATTCCATTTTCAAGCTGTCTATCATATCATCTTACAGAGGCCCTAATCCTTCCATTGTAATGGTTTTTCCAATTTTTAATATGCGGAAATCCTGTCTTTAACTAATTCCTTCCTTTAAGAATCCCCAATTGTCTTATTAATTTACCAACAATGATGATGAAAATGTAAGGCTAACTGCTGCTCCATAAGGACAGTAAAAGCCTGGTTGGATTTCAAGGCAACTACCTAGGTAAGCAGTAGTCTGAAAAGGGTGTTCAGGGAGAGCCTCCAACCCAGCAAGGAGAGAGAGAGACAGAGACAGAGACAGAGACAGAGACAGACAGAGAGAAGAAGAAGAAGAAGAAGAAGAAGAAGAAGAAGAAGAAGAAGAAGAAGAAGAAGAAGAAGAAGAAGAAGAAGAAGAAGAAGAAAGTCTAG
>NC_022017.1:17228430-17265804 GCF_000317375.1 Microtus ochrogaster
AAGAAGAAGAAGAAGAAGAAGAAGAAGAAGAAGAAGAAGAAGAAGAAAGTCTAGCCAAGTGGAGCCAAGTGGGGCTGGAGCCCTATGTGTAGCCCTGGCCTGTGTTGGTGGTTAAAAGCCTCAGGCAACTGACTTTTCCATGAATTCATGCCCCAAATATTGGGTTCCAAACTTAGTATGATTAATAAAAACCCAGAGACAGATATTGAGGTTCAACCTTAAGTTCAGAAGAGCAAAACAGACAGTCATTGGATCTTATCTCTACCTTAATCCAAAATGGCTGTCCTGCCTCCAGGTATTCTCAGAATGAGACTGTGTGTGAGGACAGTCTTCTTCCATCTTTTATTCCTCTCTAGGGCTGGGGTTAAAGGCCTGGACCACTACTACCCAGTTTCTATGGCAAACTAGTGTGGCTACTGGAATTAAAAGTGTGTGTTACCACGGCCTGGTCTGTAAGGCTAACCAGCGGGGCTCTTTTACTCTCTGATCTTCAGGAAGCCTTATTTATTAAAATACAAATGAAATATTACTACACATGACTGTTGTGAAAATTATTTGGGGGGAGGGACTTTCATTGTAATCTACTCTGCTATATAATTTTTTTGTCAAAAAATGTGACCTGATGGCCACTGGAATGGATCAGTAAGTAAAGACTTTTTTTTTTGTCAAGCCTGGAAATCTGAGTTAGATCCTGGAAATCACATAATATAAGAGAGAACTTACTCTTGCAAGTTGTCCTCTGACTTCCATTTAAGTTCTATGGCACATGCACGCATGCGCGCACACACGCACACACAAATATATAGATGATTGATAGATAGATACATACATACGTACATACATATATGCATGCATGCATGCATACATACATAGGCAGATAGATACCAGGAATGGGTTCTGAGCTTTATCTCTAACCCTGGGTGGAAACACTGGTTTCTCTCAAAGAAGGAAGACATTCTAGTGTCTGCTCCCATAAGAATTAGTCAAAATGTACCTGTAAATCACCTGAACAAATCTCTGAGCATCAGGACAGCTATCTGTGCTAGAAAATGAAAGAATACTATACAATCTACTTCAGCATGGAGCTTTGCACTGTGGTCTCTCTGTCCTTTTCCACTGTCACTCCACAACAGTGTTCTTCTCTTCAGCCATTGTCTTCTTTTGTCCCTTAGGGGTGCCTTGTTTTATAATAAGCTCTGCGTGTCTTATACATTATAAATATTACATCATTGTAAGTATTATAAACTGTATGTCTCCTCTTAATTCTTTTGGCGAAGGACACAATAACTGAGCAGAAGGAGGGAGGGTGGAGTGAGACTCTGGTAATATATTTCACGGACTTCTCTGTGACGAATGTAGGGTTTTCATCCTTCTTTTAAGATCCTGGAATACTAAAATACACTCCCTCACTTCATCTTAATTACTCAGTTTCTTTGCATAAAGCAATGTTCTTATATCTAGCTTCATTTATGTAATTTCTTAACATCTGGTAGAGGCTATAAAGAGATAGTTTACATAAGCCTTAAAGAAAAAAGAAAGTAGATCAGGAATGATCTAGACTGTATTCACCAGCCAATGTCAGACAAAGTCAGCACTGCCACAAACACCCCTTTTCTTGCTTTCTTCTCATTTTCCATCTGTTGTGAAATAAAAGCTAGAGCCAAATCTGTATGTGTGTAATATGTTGTACTTGGTGCACACCATAATGTCCAATGGTTAGGAACAATGACATCCTGGAAGCCTGTGATTCTCAGCCTTCCTAGTGCTATGAACCTTTAATACAGTTCCTCATATTGTGGTGACCCTGAAATAGAAAAGTATTTTCCTCGCTACTTCATAACTGTAATTTTGCTACTGTTATGAATTATAATGTAAATGTCTTATATGCAGGATGGTCTCATGCAACTCCTGTGAAAGGGTCATTTAAACCCCTTAAGGGGTCATGACCCACAGGTTGAGAACTGCTGCTCTATGCTTTATTTTCTACTTTCATAATAGTACTCGTAAGTAAGACATGATAATCACTGGGCAGGCCTGCCCTGCATTCATATTTATCATTTTCTTTGTTGGATGGGAAGTAGAGTGATACAAGGAAGCTATGAGAAACTTCTACATCAAAGGTCTCAGTTGAGAACCTACTGATGCAGAAAATACAATGTTAGGTAGACAAGATGGCTCAGAAGGTAAAAAGGGTAACAAACAAAGTTCAAGCTTCGACACCTGGGTTGGATCCCTGGAGTTGATGTAAAGGTAGATGGAGAGAATTGATTTCACAGAATTGTCCTCTGACAGCACATGCCCCTACACACACACACACACACACACACACACACACACACACACACACACTGAGAGAGAGAGAGAGAGAGAGAGAGAGAGAGAGACATATGCATGCACACACACACACATAAAATAAGATAAAAATGTTAAGTAAAAAAGATCAGGGAATGATAAAGTTGAGAAAACGGGTTAACTATGTCATTGTTAAAATTTCCAAAGGGAGTATATAATTAAGTATCATATAAGAAGACTGTCAATCAAATATCAAGGAATTTGATGATCTTCTGAAGAGGGGATAAGAACAATTAGATACACCCCATGTTTATCTAGAAGGCTGTTCCTTGACTTTAATAATACACCTTATGTATTACAGAATGTTTATGTCAGAAAAGATGATACTTTCAGGAAATTTTTATCAGCGTTCTCAGGTTATTGTACTAGATACTAAAAATGCAGAATGTTATTTCATCTAATTGCAAACATTTCAAAGTTATGAATTTGCCTTTCTCTATAAAGAACACACCATAGAAAACATACATTTTTAATTTAGGAAGGTATGGTGTCTCAGCATCCACACATGTCCTGCTGATAGCACAAAGAATTCATATATGTATGTGGCTGTGGACACACTGACCCACAAATCTGACACAAGCAGCTTGCTGCCCCATGCTGGCCAACATTAATCAATGTATCATCACTACTTCACTGGGAAATACACGTAAAGTTGGGAGCTGGATCGAACATGAGTTTCCATCCTATGATTCTACATACCCAGAACACCCCATATAAAACAGTCGTGTGAGCTTTGCCATTACAGAATCTAATGAAATTAATTGGATGTGCTATCAATGGAGCCTCTTCCCCCAAAGCCTTGACAGTATTTGGGTGAAGCAGACATGAGTTTGCATGTCCACCTTACTTATTGATGTCTCTTGGAGTCACTCCCAGACTTAACTCTAAGGTCCAGAAGTAAGCTCAAGGTTTTCAAGGACAGTTTTAGACCACATGGAGCCCACTCACAGGACTGCCCACACAGAAGGTTGTTCGTTAACAGGTTATGCACACCGTTCCTCTTGCCACCTGCCATTGTCTTCTCCTCCATACAGTCACTAATGAAACAGCATATGGTCCACAATAATCTAAGGAAAATAAGCAAAAACCCAACAAATTAAGGACCATTAAGACATATCTCTGGGTTATCTTACATTTGCTGTTACTTGTTCAGGACCAATATTATGCAGAACACTTAGGTTTTATGTATTCAAGATAATGTACACTTTTGATTGCAGTCTGTGGGAAGAGCTTCAAAGAAATCAACTGTCTCATTTCCCTTCAGTTGATACAGCTTCCCAATAGTCTTTATCTTTTTTCTTAAATAGAAAATTGCTAAGTAATGTCTCTAAGAGCAAAATTAATTTTGAAGAATTGTAGCCTTCAGGGTAAAGGTCAATCTATCATGGATTTGGCCTTTAATGCGGTAGGCTGTCTCAGGAGTCCACATAATCATGGTCTTTAGCACAAAGCAGATGTTGATGTATATTGTCTGTAGAAATATACCACGTGGGGCTGGAGAAGAGGAGGGAAGATGGGTGAGGGAGGGAAGGACAGGAAGACTGAAGGTTTGGAGCAGTTACCTTGCCATCTAGAAATTAGAAGTCAGAGGGCAGAGGGAACATCTGGCTTCAGTAAGGAATGCACAGGAAACTAGAACAGTAATATTATTTTGGATATATCTATGCTTTAATTTGCTCATGAAATTCAATAACTTTGTTCAGGTATAGCACACCCTTTTGAATAAGCAGGCACAGCTAGGGTGGGCATACATGTTTTGTTTTATTTGCTTGTTTGTTTGTTTTGTGATGTGGCAGCTACATTTGTAATCATTAGGAATGAGTTCAGAAGGTGGCCACATCTGCAACAAAAGATGACGTCCCTGTCAGATGAGGCCACTGGGCTCATGTTTCAGTGATGATGGATAGGGCAGAAACTTCAATGTCTACTGTCCGTTCAGCTTCCACATTCAAACCATCATGGTTCTTGACTGAACACTGGGAGACACAATCTCAGTTTCTGCAAGAAACAAAGTCTACCATAGAAGAAATCGGTGTGTAAACCTGTAAACCTGTGTCGTGTTTTCCAAGAGAGAAAATCTTAAAAGTTAAGCATGGGTCAATGTCTAGGATATTTCTCCCTGGAACTTTTCCTTCTGCAGTTTAAAAGTGATGAGCTACATCTCAAACATGAAAGTGTGGATACAGCCCAAGAACTGACCGTCTTCCAGGTCATTTATAAAAAAGGTCCCCTGGAAAACTGTGAGATCTGAGAAATGTTGGAGCAGGGTAATGTCTTTGGATGTGAGCATTTTTCATTCAGCATCAAAGGGCGACATGGCTAAGGTAGAAGGGAACAGTAGAAGCCAAGGATCATGGTACCAGGGCTCTCACTAGGTTCCTGACTTTTGTCATTGCTGTTTCTGTTGTTGTTCTTGTGCTTTTTGCTTGTGCCCAAGACACAGGTGATACATAGGTAAACATTCAGCTACATGATCTGGCTCATCTGGTCAGCTCTGTGATTAACATACAGGAGAAGATCGTGGCTTGTCAGCTGGTCAGGGTCAATGCTAAGGTCCATGGTGATGTTCTTTCTTGTGATTTGCTTTCCTTAATTTATTCTGGAAATAAGAACATAGCATTAATTATTTAAACCATGCAGTCTGGTATTGATCATGTTTAAAGTAGGACTGAGTCACTTGTGTTTTCCTAGAATATAGACATACTTCATTGATTGAAGAAGAAGACTTCTAATTTTTTTATTACACAAAATTCATGGTTTGTACCAAATCATCACCTCTCTTAATATTACAGCATGCATATGTGTGTATGTGAATACAGCATATATAATATAACCTTGTTCATACAACAAATAAGACAATCACATTAAAAATGACAATACCACTTGATATCCCAAAGTGGATGGAGAAATCTCATAAGGCCCCATCCTTAGATAAAAAGCTATGGGCTTCTAGGAGAGAGAGAAAAATTCTTCTACAGGGACAAGTCCCCCTTCCCAATAGGCTATCCAAACCCACGTTGTCATCATTCCTCATGAGTGTTAGGTAAATTCTCTCCCACTGAGCTAGCTACAGTTGAGGAAAACTTCTTAGAAGTTATGATGGATCATATCTAATACCAGAGCCAGCTGACTGTGCTGTGGATGAGAGAAGGGTAACACTTCAGGATGGGTTCTTTAAGAAATTATCATAATGCAATATCAAGTTAGTGGAATGCTGGCCTAGCATGAAAGAGACTCAGATTGGATCCCCAGCACTGCATAAAGCTGGCCTGGTGCGTCACACTCCAAATCTCAGCAAGAGAAGTGACAGCGGCAGAAAAATCAAAAGATCAAGATCATCCTTGTCTCCATGGGACCCTGTTTAAAATACCAAAAAAAAAAAAAAAAGTCATAGGAAGATGTGTCTGACAAGAAGAGAAACTGGTTTGGGGATAACCTGGGTACTGGATAAAATGACATAATTTTGAATCAAAAGCAAATTTGGAGCCAGATTCTGAGTTTTTAATGAGATTCACAGGTTATTTATAGTCACATTAAAGTATGGAATGACTGACCTGCAAAATTGATAGTGCCGACGGATATTAATAAGAACTATTATCAGACAGTGACAGAATAATTAAACAGGAGACGCCAACGAGAGATGGATCTACTCAGATTCCGGCCGAAGAGGAGCTCTCTCTCCTACGCCCAGCTGACCAGGTCTGCTCACTATCTCAGGTGGCTTTGTGTGACACCCGTGAGCTCCAGTCCACTCTTCCCTGGGTGGAATTCAGTGCGTTGATCAAAATGAATAAATGTTCATCTTGTATCTCACCCCTGCTCTCCCTGCACAGAACCCATGAGAAATCAGAACAGCTGTAATAGAGACCATGTCCCTTCCAGTAGCTTTCTGGCCACCATCCCCACACTGATGGGAGTAGACATGAGATGAAGGTGGAGACGTGACCATAACATTCCACCTGAGAAAGCAAGGCTGGAGATTCGAGGGTAAGCATGAATGTAGCATGAGTAACTTGATTCTTCTTTAGACACCTCTGGACACGATGTCACAGAGTGTGACAAAGGCAAGGCACTTCCGTTGACTCTTGGAGCAGGTCACATCTTGTTCTCCAAACTAGAGGAAGTAGCTGAAGTGACAGAAGTCCTGGGATGTGTTTCTGTGGTGACGAAACATCTGGTCGCCCACTGAGTTGAGAGTAGATGTTAGTAGCTGCACAGCTGTCTCTTTAAGGATGCGCCTAAGGTGACAGAGAGAAAAGTGCCCTGGGATTTTTACGAGCAGTAGTTTCATGAACATAACATGATTGCAGAGCTTCCTGTGTGCCTGTGTTAGCCCGGGGTGAGGCTGGATTGAACACCGAGCAGCCATCCAGCGAGAAGAGGTTTTCCTGTTAGCTGAATGGTGGAGCATGCAGTTCCAAAGCTGGAAGCTTTTGGTTCCCTCTCAGCAGCAATGTCTAAACAGAATTAATCAGCTGCCTCTCACAGTAAGTCACACTAATGAGCTGCACAATAATCGCCATGTGTGGAGTAACGTGACTTCAGTCTAAGTACTCTGTGCCTGTGAGCTCTTTGATAGATCGTCATAGGTTTCTATGGAATTAAATCATTTTCAATAGACTGAAAGGAAAATATTGTAGGTTATTTTTTTTTAACCAGGAATCAATAAGCAACTTATGTTTTCTGCTATCAAGAACAGCATCTTTTACGTGACTGCAAGTGTGTACCCCATGCCAGTACTGGGACCTGAAATACGCCCTTTGCTATAGCTATCAGGACATGGCTTTTCTCTCCCAAGGGAAATTAGTCCAGTTTGTCCTAAATTTTATTAATTTTCTGGAATTAGATAAGTAGAATCAATTTGATCTACAGGTTGATGAAAAGGAAGTGTTCATTTCTAAAAGGCCGTAGTTTCCTCTTGTATAGAATTTTAGCTATTTTTTTATTTTTGACACTGATCTTTATGCTTTAGTATTTGACTATGTCTTTCTAGAAGATTATTCCAATCATCAGTGATCATTAAAAATTATTTTTATTAAAGTGTTTTGTTTGTTTGTTTACCTGAGCTAATGGGAGCTCACGAACTCCAGCTGGACAGGGAAGGAAACAGCATAGGACCAAACTAGTCCCTCTGAATGTGGGTGACAGTTGTATGGCTGGGGCAGACTGTGCAGCCACTGGCAGTGGCACCAGGATTTATCCCTACTGAATGTACTGGCTTTTTTGAAACCCATTCTCTTTGGATGGATATCTTGCTCAGTTTAGATATAGTAGGGAAGGCCTTGGACCTTCCCCAAAGCATGGCTCCTCACCTTCTCTGAGGAGTCAGTGGGGGCATAGGGTGAGGAGGGGGTTGAGGGATGGGAGGAGTGGAGGAAGTAGGAACTGGGATTAGTATGTAAAATGAAGAAAGATAGTTTGCTTCCTTTTTTTCAGAAAAAAGAAATTGTCTTTGAAAACTTCTGTAGATTACAGAAATTTATTAATAATATTTGTGTATATGTCTGTGCACATTCTTGTGTGAGCATATTTATGTATAAGGAAGTACATATATCTGTATATGTTGAGTGTGTTTCCCAATTGCTTTCCATATGACTTTTGCAGGTAGGAACCATCCAATTTAGTCACAGTGTGTGACCAACAAGCCTTGGAACCTGCTATCTCTAGTTCCCAGTGCTGGGGTTAAGGAAAGGGTGTTAGAGATTCAAACCTGGATCATTATTCTAAAACAGCAGGTATTTTACCATCTAATAGTTTTTATTTTAATTAATTTTTGTTTGTACCAAAATATTTGCTGTTAAAGTAAAATGAACAAAATAAATAGTAATATAAAAATTTTCCATGTGTGAGTGTTTTGTGTGGACATGCACCATGTGTGTGAGAGTGCAGAAGAGGTTGTCGGACCCCCTGCAACTGGAGTTACAAATGGTTGTTAGTCACCCTGTGGGTCCTGGGAACAGAACTCGGGCACTCTTCAAGAGCAACAAGTGTTCTTAACCACCGAGCCATCTCTCCAGCCCCTTGGAAACTACCCTTTTAGAAATGATTTTAGAGCATAGCTGGAAAAGAGAAAATATTCTTCGGTTCTCCTTCAACTGAGAATGCGTAAGGCAAAGAGCCATGGAGCAGATGAAAGAGGGGAAGAAAGTCAACAGCTCATATAGAGATGCCTGGAGGGAACAGAAACGATAACACCGGTTAAAAGTTGCGGAGCCAGCAGAAGCCATGCTTTCTTCTCTAACTGCCGCACTCATGCATCTCCTGAGTTTGTGTGGATCCTATCTTCTCTTTCTTTTGAAGCAGTGTCTTTCTCATTACAGTGTGAGTTGACACATTCCTCACTTCTCCCGAGAGCATGCATGTCCTCTGAATCCCTATCTTCCTCGTCGCCCTTGTGGTGGTTTTGAGTCTGATGCTTTGCCTTTAAGGAGATTGTCCCTTCCCGGGTTTTCTAGGTCATCTTAAACGGTTTAAGAGCTTCGCTTCAATTCTGAGGTATGCATCATAGAAAACTTTATATTTCCTTAAAGAAAAACACTTTAGAATGGTACTTCTTGCAAGGGTGTTTTCCTATATAAATTTCCTAAGATCTTTAAGTATGTTTATTGGATGTATTACTTTACTGCTTTCATTAGAAGTGTGTATCACAGGAAAAAAAAAACAACTTGCATGTTAACTGATATTTTCTGGAATGTTTTTAGATGAAGAAAAGGCCTCGCAAGCCTAGTAGGAGAAAGCAAGGCATTTGGTTGCACATATTGTAATTACTAGAGGCATAACTGGTGCATGAAGCCTGCTGTCTTTAGAATAAGGGGATGGCACATACTTGGCATTTGCTGTGTGGTAATACTGACTGAAGAGAGAAGAAAATAATAACAATAGTTGCCTCAAAGCCTTGAGTAGTGGCTCGTGCTCATAACTCCAGTTTGTGGAAGTCTGAAGCAGGGGAATTGCCATAACTCTAGGCCAACCTAGACTGCATAGTACTCTCCAGAACAGCTTAAGCTTAAAGCAAGACCCTGTGTCAAAAAAAAGAAAAAACCAAAACCAAAACCAAAAACAAAAAACTAATGAAGCAAAAACAAAGAGCCCTTACTTTGTGGGTCAATGTTAAGGAGGTGGAGTTTAAGAACTACTCTCCAGTCCAGGTGAAGGCAAGGTGTTTTATTGCATACTTTATGTCTTTGCGTTTGAAACATAGTGTTTTAGTTAAGGCTACTATTGCTGTGATGAAACACCTGAGCAAAAGCAACTTGGCCGTGGAGGGCATCCATTTCTCTCATAGTTCCACATAACAGTTCATCACCCAAAGCAATGAGGGCAGGAATTCATGCAGGTCGGGAACCTGGAGGCAGGAGCTGATGCAGAGGCCATAGAGCGGTGCTGTTTGCTAGCTCGCGCTTACTGGCTTGCTCCTTACGGCTTGCTCAACCTGCTTTCTTGTAGAACCCAGGACCACGAGTCCACAGATGGCACTACCCACCATGGTCTGGGCCCTCCCACATCCATCAGTAATGAAGAAAATCCTCCCCTACAGGCTTGCCTACATCCTGATCTTATGGAGGAGTTGTCTTGATTCAGGTTCCCTCCTCTCAAATGACTTTAGCTTGTGTCAGGTTGACATAAAACTAGTCAATGCACATTAAAACAAAAACCTAAGGATTGATACAAAAACAAACAAACAACCACAACACAAAGGAGAAAGGCTGTTCCAGAAAGAACATGTCAGCCTGGTCACACAAAATGAGAACCAACAAACAGGCCCTTAGGCTGAGTTCAAGTATTAGTGGAGGAGCTTGCCTTTGCTCTTTCTTTGTTCACTCTTCAACATGACTCCTGTTCAAGGCTGATCTTTGGTGCTGTGAGACAACAATTTAAAGCAACACAGGGGAGTAAGGAGTTTTCCATGTTTTATGCCTCTGAGTCATAGTCTGCCATGGAAAGAAGCCAGGGCAAAAGCTAGCCACAGAAACCACAGAGGATGCTGCGTTCTGGCTTGCTCATAGCCTTAGGTCTAGCTAGCTTTCTTATATAGTCCAGGATGATCTGCCTAGGGAATGGTAATGCCCATAGTGGGTTAGACCTTCATCTGCCCAATCTGACATGGGTAGTATTTTCATCAAGACTCCCTTCAAAGATGATTCGAAGCTGCTTCAAGTTCAAAATTAATATGAGGACAGCTCCCAATTTGATGGTGTAGATGTTGGATCTCGGAATGAGACACCAGGTTGCTTAGGCTCAGAAGCAAGTGTCACAGGATTGGAAGAGCAGGGAGATTAAGACTCTGTCCTTCAAGAAGGGACAAAGAAAAAGCTCTTTTATGTCTTTGTTTTGCTATAGGAAGATTCATCATATTGCCTAGCAAGTCTATACAACCTGCATTCAGGTGATACCAGATGAAACCAACTCATTGGAAATTATTAAGATGCTCCTATAGCCATACTGATGAATATTTTGCATATCACCATAGAACCTTCATCTGGCGATGGATGGAGATAGAGACAGAGACCCACACTGGAACACTGGACTGAGCTCCCAAAGTCCCAATAAGGAACAGAAGGAGGGAGAAGATGAGCAAGGAAGTCAGGACCAAGAGGGGTGCACCCTCCCACGGAGACAATGGAGCTGATCTATTGGGAGCTCACCAAGGCCAGCTGGATTGTGACTGGAAAAGCAGGGGATAAACCCGGACTCTCTGAATATGGCGGACAATGAGGGCTGCTGAGAAGCCAAGGACAATGGCACTGGGTTTTGATCCTACTTCTTGTTCTGGCTTTGTGGGGGCCTAGCCAGTTTGGATGTTCACCTTCCTAGACCTGGATGGAGGGGGGAGGACTTTGGACTTTCCACAGGGCAGGGAACCCTGACTGCTCTTCAGACTCGAGAGGGGGAGAGGAGTGGGGGGAGGGTGGGAGGAGTGGGAGGCTGGGAGGAGGTGGAAATTTTTTTTTCTCAATAAAAAAAAAATCTTAAAAAAAAAGATGCTGTTTGGAATCCTATGTGAGAGGCCATGATGAGCCCAAGTTACCAGGCACTAACATGATCGAAGAAGGCACAAAGCAGAAAGTAAGTTGGTCTGAATTGATAGAACCAAGGATCAGAGCAGCCTAAGGTGATCATAACGATGATCAATGAGACTTTAACTTCCTTTGAGGAGACTGAGGGGAGGTGAGCGCAAGGGGAGGGAGGATGGAGGCATTTGTTTTCCTTCGTTTCCTTCTACTGCTCCAGGAAAGGTGTACCCAAACCTGGCCGTGTGTTTTTTGCTGAAACTTTTACCTTAGGAATAATTTTTGAACCGTCTCAGTTTTGAGACCTTCTCTTTCTAAGAGATGTGTGCTTACTCATGGGGTTGTGCGGCCACACTCTCCCAGAACGGCAGCCTCATCATTGTCAAGCTCAAAAGAATAGCAACCACATATACGCACTCTCATATCTTCAGGGAGTATTACTGGCTCTTGATGAAAGGCAATCAGTCACGATAAACCTTGAAATATGTTTGCGGAAGACAGCAGAGGTCAAATGGTGGAGCCATTTGGGAAACTCATCCAAAGAACGAAGTCTTGTCTTGACCTTTCATTTCCTGCCTGGGGTTTTTGAAGTAGGAGTTAACCCGGACTTGAAACAGCTCCAGACACGGAGCCAGCCCCAGTTGTTTTTGGCCTGATGATCTGAACCCTCGTCCCCCAACCAGTGATGGCTCCCACACACAACTGGGCGTCTTTGATGACTCTCTTCCCTCAGAGAGACGGGCGTCCAGACCCTTGTGCATTTTCTGCCCTGCATGGCAAGCTTCTAGAAGATGAGCTAGGTTTCAAATGAAAACGCCCCTCCTTCTGGAGAGCCTTTGAAAGCAGAACCTTCTGTTCGGTTTTGCCATGAAACTGCGCTAATGAGCAGGCTGCTGTTAAAGGAGAATAGAGAGCTCATCTCCCGGGTGGCAGGAGACAGAAGAGGTTGCTGGAAGCACCCGGGGAAAGCAGCAAAGCTGGTTTCCATTTTTTATTGAGGGCAAGAGAAGAAAAAAAATGTTTTGTTTGTAAAAACCCATGGAATTTGGTAAAATAGCCTTAATGTGAAGACTATAAGCTACTTCTGTGCCTCTCTGCTGAGAGCCGAGGTCAGGGTGGGACACGACGCTGATTTGAAAAGAATCCCAAAGCTCTATCCGCCCCCTTTGTTAATTTTTGCCGCAAACATTAGTCTCTAAAACTTCTAATTACCTCCTGCTTGGAAGAGACTGAGCCTCCGAAAGCAAACATGATCCTTATAGAGAACTCATGTTCTTTAAATTAGTCTAAATCAGGGTCGGAGTGATTACCTCCCAGAGAACTAACTTACTCCCTTTTAAAATCAACTTTATTGTTCTTCTGCTATTATTAAAGAGTGAATTTTTAATACAAAAAAGTCAATAAACATGAAGCTCAGATATTGAAGTTGTATTTCTAGTGTGCACACCAGGAGATCCATCTTGTATCAGTCGGTGTGTACAAACGAGATACATTTTTTAAAATGTACTTATTTTTTTGTTGTTATGGTCATGCTTATTCTCTAGAGCTTGTCTTTTTATGTGCATTCTTTATTCTACTTAATATCAGACACGAAAAAGATATTTGTATAAGTGAAAGCATTGCCAAGATATATATCCGATGTGGTCAAATAGAGTCTGTGTTCGCCTAGGAGCGCCACAAATCCTATACTTCTATCTCTTTGACTATTGAGACTGAATATTTAAAGGACTTTTCTCTCAAAAGAAATAGTAAATTGAAGATGGCAGGTGGTTGCCCAGCTTTATGGATTAACAAATGGGTATGTGGGTACTACTATTTAGGTTTTGGATGCATACTGATTTTCTAATCATCTGAGATACTTATACTGGTTTACCTATCGAAGAGGTAGAGCCTTGAGGTCAAAGGTCATGTCTTATATACTCTTCCCTTATAAAACTCCATATAATGCCAAATAGATAAACGTTACATAGATGGAGAATGAAAGGAACCACACTCAACCTGTGGCCTACCTCTTAATCCTGTTTAGTTTATGTGAGTCTAAAATAATATGTATCACTGTTTGGCAAGATAACATATGTGAATGGCTTCAGGCAGTTACAGTTGTGTGGATGTATTTGTTTATTCCTGGCATGGTGAGTGTCAGTCAGTTGGGCAAAGCTTTGAAGAAGAGAAGCCTGTGGGCAGTAGGTGAAGGACAGTTGCCCTCCCAAGTGTTTGCGTTTCTGGGTCAGGCCTTTGAGATCGTGGTTGCTGATGCTGCTGATGTTCATGATGCTTTTCCTGTTTCGTCTCGAGCTACTGTTTTTGTCTCAATACTGTCATCAGGGGTTGCCACTCGGCTTCCCCAAACATGAAGTGGTCAGGCTCTCTACTCTGCTCTAACCTGCAAGGCCTGTGCTGCTTGTTGAGTGTGGTCCCCAGCTATCCCTTTCTTCCTATAGTATCTATCACTCACGTCTTAGTCCAAGCTCCAGCTATTTCATAAAGAGATGGGAGAAAGTCCCAGGAGCAGAAATAGATAAATGTCCTATGCATAAATACTAACTTGATTATTTCAATGTCAGTTCTAGAATTTACAATTAAAATGTTAGTTAGTAGCCACCTACCAGAGCTGCTGGCGGTGGGTGAAAGCTGTAGGCCAGATGTGTAAACTCAGTATGCTGTAGAATTTATCCCTCATTCTCTCAATCACCTGAATCCAACATCCCCTGTATATTTTAGAGGATGCAAAAGTAAATGTTTTATGCTGTTCATGGTTAGCAGGCTCACAATCTAATAAAGATGCAGGCAGCTCCCTAATGAGAAATCTAGAACATCTGACTAGGACAGGGTGAGTTCTACAGGCTCCGGGAACTGAGCAGCCTGCACTAATGGGGCTATGCCATGAGACATTTCCTGAGAGAGAAGATGCCTGTGGTCATTTAAAGGTAATTGGCCTGCAGAATCTCATAGGGAGTGGCACTATTAGGAGGTGTGGCTTTGTTGGAGTGGGTATGGCCTTGTTGGAGGAAGTATGTCACTGTGGGGGTGGGCTTTGAGGTTTCCTATACTCGGGATATCACCCAGGGTCTTAGTTGACTTCCTGTTGCCTGAAAGATGCAAGACTCACAGCTACTACTCCAGTTCCAAGTCCACTTGCACGCTGCCACTCTCACCACCATGATGACAATGGACTGATCTCTGAAACTGTAAGCGAGTCACCCCAATTAAATATTTTCTTTATAAGAGTTGCCACGGTTGTGGGGTCTCTTCACAGCAACAGAAACCCTGACTAAGACAGTGTCTAAAGAAAAGTGTACATTCGTCAGGAAAACAAGGTTCTTGATAAAAAGAGGGTGGTCCACCTGGGGCAGAGAGCTGGCCAAAAGCCAAGAGGCAGTGTGACTAGAGGAAGCACACAGAGCCCAGGACTGTGAAATCCCCATTTGCATGTGTCTGCAGAACGGGGAGGGCTTCTTTCTTTTACCTGTTCTGAAATCAAACTGAAAAGATAGTGGCTTCAAGAGCAAGAAATAGGATGGGTTGGAAAGTGTTAGAAAAATATAAAAAGAAGCTGATTACTGGAGAAGAGGAGAAAAAATATATAGGGGTATGCTTTTGGACTCTGTCAACCTCTATACTGAATTAATAATTGTTTACTCAGCAGCCAACATGCACTAGACCAGCAGTTCTCTACCTGTGAGTTGCGACCCCTTTGGGAGTTGCCCAACCCTATCACGGGGGTCACCTAAGGCCATCAGGAAACACAGATATTTATATTACAATTCTTTCGACCAAAGCATCACAACAAGAGACAACCAAGAGAAAGCAATCGCACAACACAAACACAGGAACAACTGAAAGCCAGGGGCCAATACAGAAACAGAACCATTCTATTATTAATTCATGCAAGTTAATCTACATTATTAACCTTATTTATATCTGTCATTTTATGAACCTTAATATCAACATACATGCTTTATTCTATAGCACACAAATGTCACCCACCATTTAGCTTCCCCTGGAAAATCCAGCATAGCTTTCAGTTTAGCAGAGCAGACAGAATTTAATTGTCAGTTCTCATGAAAACGCAACTAAATAGCAAGGAAACTGTAATCTGGAGAAGGATGATTAAGACGGGGATCTGCTTTTTTCAAGATCCCCCAAGAGCCAAATGATGTTTAAATTATGTACATGATATTCAAGTAAAAGCAGAGTCACAACAATAATTCACAGAAGAATGTGGCCAGCTACATTATGATCTTTATTCCTGCATTTCTTCTACTCTTGCCGCTGACAATAAGATGCAGATTCCATTCAAAAGTTGACAGGGAACACTGATTGGAGGGACAAGCCAAAAGAAGGCTGTTTTTTCACATTTTAATGAGTAAGATTTAATTGCTAATGTTTAATATCAACTAGATGTAATAATGGATACTAAAGTATAGTCACTGAGTAGCAAATAATTAAAATTATTTACTAGTACATAAGTTCCTATGCATATGGAATATATATTTCATCTGATTGTGTTTTACTGTGATGTGTGTAGGTGCTGTAGGCTCATATTTAGCACAGCTCTTGAATTGTGTCTTTGCATAGTCTGTATTATTCATTGAAAGAAGCATCGCTCAGAAACTGTGCCCTAGAGGTGAAACTGTTTCAGAAATATCAATAATGTGAGGTTTAATTATTCATCCACTTATTTATTATTTAAGATCTTTATATCACACAACCTTTACCTTCAACTTGGTTGGTTTTAGTAGTAATATAGTCCCACAAAACTACCATTGAATAAAAATACATCATATTTTCCTTCACCTAAAAAGCTTCTCTTGGTGTTCCTTTCTCATCTGTTTATACGATCATTGCTGCCACAGTCTGATTTTTATCAGCATAGGTTAGATTAACCTGTTCTTGGGTGTAGTATAAATGGAATATTTGTTTATATTATTTTCTCTCTGGCTTGTAAATTTTTGTGATCCATCCCCATGTGGCAAGTAATCATGACTGTATTAATTCTCCTTTTAATCATTGAACTGTACATTACACAGTCTGCTTATCTGTGGGGGACCAGCTTTGATAAGCATACCACTTACCAGGGTAGGGGCATGAAGGTTAGAAAAATAAGTAAAGAGAACAAAGACATGAGTGAAAATAATAAAACAGAAACATAGGATAGTATTGGGAGGGAGTTCTAGTGAATACTGAAAGTTCACCTGTATTTAATTTTCCTTACACTTTTACACCCAATACAGCAGAGGGAAAAGGCAGAAGACTGGTTTAACATGATACAAAGGACAACTGGAATAGTTACTTACTTCAATACTTGAGACACTAAGGAATTCTTGAGAAAAGCCTTCTGCTGTTTAGGCAGTGAACTCATCCTAGATCAAGTATCCTGAAGGCAGCCATTTCCTAGGTCAAACCTCCTAATTCAAAAGAAAGAGCGGAAGTATGCTTGAATTCTCTGACTTTTGGTCAGGGTGGAGAGGATCTATCTGTGTGGGCCATCTTAATGGCCAGGCCGAAACACAAAACAACCACACCTTAGATCAGGGTGTGCAGCCACGCCTGTCAACACCTCTGAACAACTCATACTCTCTGACCTTCAGACAGGGTAGAAATAGGCTCACATTTTTGGGCCTCCACACTTATCTAGTCTCATGTTGGGCAGACTGTTTCTATCTTTTAGTTATTCTTAATGAAAATACTGAGGGCATTCTGGATTGACACTAGTAAAAACCTCAGTGTGGAATATCGAGTCAGGATAAGTAAATGTTTAACACGAGAGGAAGGAGTTGAACAAGTCAGACAAGATGCTCTGACCTCCAGAAGAACAACACTGCTCTCTGTTTTCAGCTGTCTCCATCAGCTGCTGCTGCTGGTGCTACTGGAAACTACAGTAGTGGAGTGACTTGGGTGGCAGGTTCCGACTTCTCATACTTCTAGAGCTCGCCAGTACAAGATCAGGTTTCCCTGAAGGTGGAGTCTTTGGTTCCGTTCTCCGCCTAGCTCGTGGATGGCTGTTCTCTTATGTAGTGAAGAGAGAGAAAGAACAAACTCTGGTCTCTTCCTTTCCTTCTAAGGGCACTAATCCCAGCATGGGGAACTCACCCTCATGGCTTACCTGGTCTAATTATCTCTCTATGGACTCCCATCCAAACACTGTGACATGGGACCTTAAGCACCTCCATGTAGGAACGCTGAGCGAGCCACTCAGCAGCCATCAGTGCAGATGTCAGTGCTTTGGTTGGCTGTGAGCTTTTGACAGAGGTTTTAAGTTGTGTTTTGCTAATAACATTGATATTAGCCTCTTAATATGCTTTCTGGCCTTTTAAAAATTCTTTTTAAGGTTCTCATTACTTTTCTAATTTAATTAATTTAGTATGAGGGGCAGGTTGTAGGCACATGTGGAGGACAAAGGACAACTTGACTCGTAGGAGGTGATTCTCTCATTCACATGGATTGTGGGGATTAAAATGAGGTCATCAGGCATGGCAGCAAGTGCCTTTGGCCTGCTAAACCATCTTGCCAGCTCTTCATCACGTTTTAACAGATATATTGGATTGCATGTATGTATGTATGTATGTATGTATGTATGTATGGCTGCATGTATGTACACATATCATCACAGTTCTGCACGGCTCACAGAGGACAGAAGAAGACATAGGATCCTCTGGAACTAGAGCTACAGTGAGTTGTGACCTGCTGGGGTCCTCTGCTAGAGCCGCAAGTGATCTTGACCTTCAAGCTATCTCCCTAGTCCTTTCCATAATTAATTTTTAAATGGGATGTTTTGTATCTTATCACTGTTTTGTAGGAATTCCTCACATACTCTCTATAAAATGTTTTCCTAGACAAATACTTTAGTAAATATGTCCCTGTATCTGTGAGTTAAAAATCCACCTCTTACTCGTTTCTGTTTTGATCATGAAAACCAACTGGTTATTTTTCTAGGTGCTATTGTTCTTTCTGTGAGTGTATGTATATGTATGCCTTACGCTAAGAAGACATCTGTTTTTGACCAAAGATGTATGCAACGTACCAACGTCTTTTACTTCTTTCAGAAGTTTTGACTTTGCGAGTCTGTTATCTACCTCAACACCCTCTGCATGGAGTGAGGTCAGGATTGGGGTTCACTCTTTCCTCCTGTGCCACAAGAACAGCAAATTTACAGCCTTCACAGAAAGAATTGGTTCTCTATTGAACTGCTGTGGTGTTGTAGATGAAAAATTAGACAGCATATGTGTGTGATTTTTTTCCTAGCTGCTTCTGTGCTGTACTGAGTTATTTTCCTGCCCCCTTATGATGAAATAGACTGGGTGTGCTGGATGTTCTTTGGCTGTCAACTGGACTACATCTTACATTAACTAAAATGCAAGCACCTGTGAGGGCTTTTCTTAATTGGATCACTCAAGGTGGGAAGAACCACCCTAACTGGGGATCTTTTAAGGTGGAACAACCCACCTTAAATCTGGGCCACACCTTCTACTAGCAGCTTTCATAAAGGACATAGAAGAAGCAACCTTGCTCTCACTCTGGCAAGGCTATTCCTTTAGTGGCTTTAGAGCCTACTTCTTCAGGATTTGGGCATATACTAAAGACCAGCTAAAACAACGAGCCTTATAGACTGAACAACTACTTGATTCTTGGAATTTCTCTCAGGAGACAGCCATTTTTGGAATGACCAGAGAGTAACCTGTAAGCCACTCTAATAAATCCCCGTTCTTTCTCTCAATCTCAATGTCTCTCTCTCTCCATTCTTATGTATATATGTCTGTCAGTGTGCTCCTTCTGCAGAGAACCTTGGCTAGCTTTGATCCTGTACCTCTGTATCAGTGTTAGAATAGGTTTTTACCAATTTTACAAAGAACTTGTTAAGATTCCTTTAAATCTGTAGATGAATATTTGACACAATGTCTTACGAGTCCTTTCTGAGTGTGGTATTAATTGTCCATTTTTTCATACTACTCCTAGCAGTACAAGGACATTTAGCTTTCTTCGTTTGGGCTATGAATGAGTGTTAAATTTGAATGCTTTCCTTTATCTTTCAGTATCTATCGTAATGACCACATCTTATTTCTTTAATCTGTTTATGTGATGTGTCACACAGGCCCATTGCCCATCATTCCCCAGAACCTGTTAGATCACTATTTATTCTTCTAAAATGTTGGGTTTTACATGCTTTTCCTTTTGCTTCTGTGTTTCTGAGGCATGTTTATTGGCAATTTTTGTTTCCTATAGCCTCCTATTCTGTCTTTTGTAAGCACACTGGCCTCATACAGTGAATTTGAAGTGTTTTCCCTCTCCTGCTTGCTAAATAAAATGTGCAAGATTGGCATTATGCTTTCTCTAACTATCACGGAGTTCATTCATGAGGCTGCGGAACCTACAAGTTTCTTGTAGAAAGCTTGCATAGTGAATGCAGACTTTTAAAAGTAAAAATAAGTCAATTTGGATGTTTAAATTGGTTTTTGTATCTGTTTTGTTGGGTTATAGTTTTTAGCAAGTTTTTGCCTGGATTGCTCAGCTCATTGCCGTGTCATTTTAAATAAGATCGAGCAGTCCTGTTGCCTGTTAGGGGGATGGGGCCAGCCCTGCTCTACTTTCTTCAGTCCTGATGTGGGCTTGTGGGTTTTCCTTGATCAGACTTTACATGGGTTTTTGGTTTTCTTAACATTTCTACAAAGGCAAATTTGAGCTTTGTTGGTTTTGTCTGTTTTCCATTTCATCAATGCCCATTATTCCTGTTTCCTTTTTTTTTGGTCTGTATTTTGAGTTAATTTACTATCCTCTATTTTTTAGGCTTTGCATTGTTCACAAACTTTAATAAAATGCAAACTTAGGAAGAAATTTTTCTCCACTCACTCGTGAGGTCATGTTGGAAATTCTACCATTATCCTTCAGCTCCAAATATGTCCCGATGTCCTCCAAATTTCTTTTGTGACCCAAGGTTATTGAAAAGGGTATTGCTGATTTTTATAGATATTTTACTGCTTTGGCTACTAATTAAATCCCACTGAAAAATTCACCCCATATGATTCTACTCCTTCACAATGTATTATGACTTGCTTAATGGATGAGCATATGGGCTGTCTTGGAAAATGGTCCCTGTGTACTTGAAGAAATAATCCTGTGGTTATTGGGTACAGCAATCTGTAAGTGCCAGGCAGGTCACTGGTGTTGTCCAGGTTCCCCATTTCCTTACTTATTGTTGGCTTGTTTTATCGATCATTATTTATCTACATCTCCCTTAATTTCGGTCAATTTTTTATGCAATAATTTTACTTGTTCTTTAGGTGCAAACATGTTTAAATAGGGCAAAATAAGAGTCCTAAGCTATCAACTTTCAATAATCACGATAATACTGTTAGTTGTATTGTGTTGATATTAGCAAAACAACACCATCTACCCTTTTACTTGTTGTTTGCATTGAATATTTTCCCTAATTTAATATCATAATGTGTATGTCTAAATTTAAAGCGCGTTTATTCCAGTTGGATTATAATTTTTATGTAGTATGTCATTCTTTTGTTTAAAAAGGTGGTGGAGGCTTCATTTGAGTCTTCACATTTGTTACTTCTGTGCAATTTGTTGTGTTGGTTATTTACTTCTGTGTCTCTTTTTTCTGATCAGTTAAATATTTTATCATTCTTTCTCTATTGACTTTCTAGATGTACCTTAGTAGTGTTTTAGAGAACACAGGCTATGTAGGGATGAACGTGTGATTTTGAATTCCCAGAACCCAAATATAAAACTGGGCAGAACTGTGCCTGTCTGTCACCCCAGCATGGTGAGGGACAGTATATCATAATACATTTTCTAATAACTCCTCACTTTGTGACCAATGTAAGAAGCTCATAATGGCATTAATCCAGACAACTCCTGCTCTGGCCCTTTGTTGTTTTTGTTAGCTATTTCACACCTACATATATTATAAACATCATAACATTTTTTCTTTAAAGTTTTAATAACAAAATTTTATTAATCTGTTTATTTTTATTTACTTATATGTGTGCATGTGTGTATGGTGTATGTGTCCTTATTTCTGCGTGTGTGCATACACACAGATGCTAGAGAAGGATGTCAGGTGTCTTCCACCTTATTCCTTTGAGACATGGTCTCTTACTGAATCTAGAGCTGGGCTGACAATCAAGAGGCCCCAGTGACCCCTGGGTCTCTGTTTTCTCATAATTCTTGGGTTTCTGGCAAACATAACTATACCTGGCTTTCTACATGTGTACTAGGGATTCAAACTCTGGCCCTCATGTTTGCATAGCCTGTGCCCTTACCGAAGCCTGAGCCATCTCCAGCGTCAAAGGTTCCATGATGTTTAAGGTAATGGAGTGTGTGCACTCATATCATAAAGACACTGTGGACAGTCTCCCAGGTTTGCTCACACTCACACGCCCCAGTGCTTGTCCTCAGGTTCACTCTGCTGTCTGCTCTTACGTGTCTTCTACTGAAAGTCCGTCCCGAATGAACCTGCTAGAGTCACATTCAGAATACTGGTGACCGAAATGTCTTTTGTTGTGAAGGATTTTGCACATGCTATAGAATTCTATAACAATTCTGTTCATTGCTTTTAGGGTTTTATTTCATCATTCTCTGAAACCACTGCTTAATGAAACAGCAACCCTTTGAAAAATCATTATGTTCTTAAAGGTAAGGGACCTTTATGTTGATGCCATTGTCAGCAGGTCATGGAATGGCAAGTGGGATTTTTCTTTGTATTTAGACTGCTTGGGATTGAATTGAGATGGACGGTTCTCTAGGTTGATGTGTTTTGTCTGTTGGAAACCTAAAGCTTTTGTTTTCTAAGATTTTTTTCCCTCTGGTTTCTGGCTGTGGGATGTTAAGATTAGTTAGCAGCACCCCAGAGAACTAGGAAGAGTTTCCACGTTACCCTCTTTAAAAAAAAAAAAAAAGAAACTTTAAAATTTAAGTTGGATATCTCACACTGGCCTCTTTTCAAGATTTGGATCAGTGTGCCCCATGGAGTCTTCAGTTCAGTACTACATGGTTTTCAGTGCTAGCAAGTCTTTTTATATTGGTTTGAATAAGAATGCTCCCCATAGGTTCATATATTTGAATGATTAGTTACCAGGGAGTGGAACTGTTTTGGAGGATTAGAAGGGTTAGGAGGCGTGGTCTTGTTGAAGAAAATGTGTCACTGTGGGTAGGATTTGAAGTTTCAAAAACCCAGGCTCAGTTTCTCTCTCCTCTCTCTTTGCTACCTGAGGATAAGAATGTGACACCCAGCTACTCTTTAGCACTACACCTGCCTGCCTGCCTAATGTCATGCTCTCTACCATGACAATAAAGGACTAACCTCTGAAACTACAATCAATCACTAATTAAATGCTTTCTTTTAGAAGAGTTGCTTTGGTCATTGTGCCTCTTCATAGGAAGAAAACACTGACTAAGACTCGATTTCTCTGGTTTTTAGAGATTCCCTTTCCTGCTGAAACTCTCAATTTCCCCACTTGTTCTCATACTTTTCTCCAGTTCCTTGCCATATGTTCCATTCAGTCATACTAAATATGCCACTTGTTAATTTTGACATCTGGGCCACCAGTTGTTCAACATCTGGGTCACCTGTGGTTCAACATCTGGGTCATCTGTGGTTCAACATCTGGGTCACCCGTGGTTCAACATCTGGGTCATCTGTAGTTCAACATCTGGGTCATCCCTGATTTGTTTCTCTTTGTCATTTTTTCCCACTGAATCATAGTTTCTTCTTGTCTCATAAATTTTCTTTGTGTCAAAAATTATTTTTGCATGTAAAAAGCTACTGAAGACTGCTAAAATGTCCAGTTTCCTACTTGGGCTCATAGTTTCTGGCAGTTCCTTTCCATATGTTCCATTCAGTCATACTAAATATGACACGTGTTACTTTTGACATCTGGGCCACCAGCGGTTCAACATGTGTGTCACATCATATCTCTATGAAATACTATCCTATCCTCTGCCAGGTAGTTATAGAGTATCGAGAAGACAAGTGAGAACATCCAATCATTAGTTCCACAGCACTTTTTTTAAAAAATGGATTTAGTTACATGCAGTTTATTTGTTAATTCCTGGTTCGAAGGGTGAGGTCTGCAGGACATGAGACCTGTGCTCCAGGAAGACTATGAAACCTGTTATGGACACTGTGGATAGCTGTGATCATCCTGAGCATGGTGGTCTTTTCCTGCATGACCTTGTCTTTCTTAGGGCTTTACTGCTGTGATGAAACACCATGACCATGGCAACTCTTATAAAGGAAAATATTTAATTGATGCTGGCGTACAGTTCAGAGGTTTAGTCCATTATCACCTTGGCAGGAAGCATGGCAGCACGCAGACAGACATGGTGCTGGAAAGGCAGCTGAGAATTCTACATCTGGATCAGTATGTAGCAGAAAGAGTGACACTGGGCCTGGATTCAACATTTCAAGCCTCAAAGCCTACCCACAATGACATAGTTCCTCCAACAAAGTCATCCCTACTCCAACAAAGTCATAGATACCTCTTAATGGGGCTGCTCTCTGCAAGTCTATGGGGGGCATCTACATTCAAACCACCACACACACCCTTCTTTTTACCACCTATGTATTGCAACTTGAAATCTCTCTTTATACACATCTGACCTTGCCATGTTTCACCCAATGGCCTCGGTGATGAAAGTCTGTTGTGTGACTTCATAAGAAGACATGAAAAAAAAATCTATTTACTCCAGATAAGTCACTGACAACAAACCAATTGGAAAAGAAAAAGATTCTGTTAAAATATGGTGATCAGGTGGGTTTATTGGTATTATTTACAGGCAACAGGTAAGTGTGATAGTTGTAAAACAGTGCCCCCCCAAAGGAAGTGGCACCATTAAGAGATGTGTCTTTGTTGAGGTAGGTGTGGCCATTTTGGAGGAAGTGTGTCAATGTGGGAGTGGGCTTTGAAGTCTCTTATGCTCAAGCTATGCTCAGTGTAGCACACAGTTGTTTCTGTTGCCTGCAGAACAGGATGTAGAACTCTCAGCTCCTTCTTCAGCAACATATCTGCCCTCATGCCACCACCATGTCATACCATAATCATAATGGACTAAAACTCTGAACTGGAAACCAGCCCTGATTAAATGTTTTCCTTCATAAGTGTTGCTGTGATCAAGATGTTTCTTCACAGCAATAGAAACCCTAACTAAGATAGTAAGGTGTTGTCTACAGAAACATGAACGACTAAAATCTGATTGATTTGCAAAAAGCCCACCCAAACATAGGTGAAACCTCATGAATGTCGCTCTCTGAAACCCCCTTCATGACATGGAGGCAGTTAGACAAACTGGAAGAATCCCCTCTTCCCAGCAGTCCTTGCTGCTTACAAAACCTTGGGCAGGGCCTTTGTGGATATTTAGTTTTATGAGCTTTCCAAGACTTGAGAGCTGACTACTTCCCAAGTCTTAATGAATTTTCTTCCACTGTGGAAAGTTTCTATCAGAAAAAAAAAAGCTAAAGGTACCATCTGTTACAGCTCTACCCTCCCTTATGGTGGTCCCTGCCATGTATTCAGTGTGAAGGTATCTTCAGGTACCTCTGAGGGTATGTGTCTTAGTTTTCTTGTCAAGAAAAATAATAAAAGCTTTATGTAGTTAGGGTATTTCTCTATGTTCTGCTTCCCTGATTTTAACCTGCAAAAACTTGAAGCTGTTTTCTCAGCCCACTTATACCACATCAATTTTTTTTGTTCAACCATCATGCATTGTATGAAGGCACCATGGCTATGGAACCACAAATTGATAGAGGGTGCAGATCTATATAGATCTACATAGTATCTGCTGCTCTTTTGCACAATGGTCATCATATATATACAGGTACATATATTTAATATATATATACATATATATACAATCATATATATAATCATATACATATGCACATTCACACACACACACACACACACACACACACACACACACACATATATAATGATACCTTCTTGCCTCCTCTCCTCTCCCCTCTATTTTTCTACAAAGATCCATTGTTTTTCTCAGCTCTCTGATGAATTTCCTAAAAGTGGATGCTCACTGAACCCATCAAACTAGACCACTCTGTGGGTAGAAAGACAGTTTACTGGGGATGCAGACTGCTTGCTATCTCTTCAAGGTGTAGACAACAGCACCCGACAGGAAAAGCCTTACCAGTTTTAGGGAGCAGGTAGTGGTCAGAGGAGGGGTGTAGGCCAGAACAGCCTGGAAATTAGCTTGGGGACTTTGATCTCCTGCAGACTGTTTGGGTTAGTTAGAAACCTTTTGCATGAAGTAGTTGACCATTGGAAGCAGATAATGAATATAATGGCTTTCCTAGCTAACAAAACCCTGCTCAGGTAACTATCTAGCTTCTCATTTTCATAAAACAGGATGAAGTTGTTTATGATTTTCCATGTTACCACGTGAAGTGAAAATTAGCCGCCTGAATTGAAAGATGGTCCCTGAGAAACAGCTTCAAGGAGAGCTGGAAACCTAAGGCAATTTCTGGAAAGATTTCTGTTGTTTATGCGAAGTTGTATGCTGTTTCTAAAACATTGATGAGTAAACCACCGATCAAAATTCCTCCATTTCAAACTATCACATATAATGTTGACTTGAGTCCCAGAAGTCTGTAACTACACGAAATTTTGGGAAAGTCCCAACATTAAAGACTTTGTGACTACTCAGCCTTAAAGACTGGCAGTTAACACATCTATGAGGCCAACTCTCAGGGATTAGAAGCCTTCTTCCTCCATCAACAACTTTCTAAGTACGGGGACTGAAATAGTACTGCCTACCACTCATGCTACTGCAGCAGGATATGGAGAAGAGCCAAGCCAGTGGATTATGGACCAGTTTAGTTAAGGAGATCTGAAAATCAAATCGACGATCTCTTGGTTCTATCTTCTTCCTCTCTAAGGTGGAAAAAAGAGTAATGCCTGTCTTATATGGTTAAGGCTTATATAAAGACACCAGTATACACTTGAAACTGACGTTAATTGAAGATAATTATTGCTTTATTCAGGTTAGGAGTCTGGATACAAGAGTTGGGATTTATCTCAAACTTATTCTATCTTTTTAAATTAAAAATATTTATTTTATTTATGTGTACACATATGTGTTAATTTGTCTGCATGTCACATGCTCATAGAGGTCTGTGGAGCCTGGAATGGGACATCTGTAACCGACATAAGATGAGCATCCGGTGCGTTCCGGAAACTAAGCTGCAGGTACTTGTAACCACTGACCCATCTTTCCAGCCCCCTCATTCTTACTCCTTATTCTTGACATTTTACCCTAGTTTTAAGGATGAATAAATGGAACCACAGAGGATTCTAGCAGAAGATGTGTTCCAAGGTCAGCAGTCACTCCTGGTGCTTACAGTCCCTATGGTTTAATGACCTCAGTCTCTGGCAAGTAAGAAGAAATGAGATGTTCAGTTAGAGAAGCGATTAAAAGTTAGCCACATTCTGGATACTAACCCTCTCTCAGATCCGGAGCTGATGAAGACATTTTCCCATCCTGTAGGCTGTCTCTTCATTTGAAATATGGCGTAATTTCCTTTACAGAAGACTTTTAGCTTCGTGAATTCTCACTTATCAATTGTTGATCTCATTTTCTGTGCTACTCAGAGAGCCTTTTCCTGTGTCTTTGAGTTGAACCATACATAGCTGGAGGCCGTTGACAGCTGTTGGGAGAGAGACATGAAATGTTCTTTTAAGGATGTGGTGCCTGGTAGGTTAACCATGCTCTAGTGGGGGGGTCTATTTCCAGGAGGATAAAGATGGCACAAATTAGACATTTAAAACAAATAAGGAAAGGAGGATCAAGACCTGAAATGAGAAGGCGAGTGGAGAGGTAGGGAGAGGAAGGAGTGGGGAATCAAATATGATCAGGATTTATCATGTGAAATTCTCAAAGAATTAATAAAAAATATTTTAAGAAGTAGCTACGAAGTGGAAACATGATCTGAAGTCAGACAGTGAATACGAGGAAGGAAGTCAATCCCTGGTCTTGCTGAGATGTTGTATAGAAACCTGTTGCTGGTTACGGCTTGATCTAGTCATATGTCGTGCTATACGTTGGCCACAACCTCATAGTGTTAAATCAAGCACAGTCATACCCCCAAGGGCCTCGTTGTTGGGCAGGAGGGGCCGACTCCTCACCTGGCTTTTGTAAGTTGGTCACATGGAGCGGGATTGGTGTGGTTACGATTTGAATTTTTTTTAATAGAGTATTGTCTGTGATTGATTTAAACAGGGGGACTGCATCTGGCTGCTGTATAAACGTGGTCTCAGCAATGCCACCTGTCCATGAGACGCCGTGTGGAGGCATCGGCTTCTCAGCGGCAGGAGCATTAGGTTTCACTCCTCTCTGCTCCCAGCTCTAACGAGTTCTGATAAAAGGTTGCTTTGGATTTTGATTCCGCCCTCCTCCCACTTTCGTGTCGCTCCTCTGGGGCATATTAATCAGTACCGACAAGCTCAGAAGTGCAAAGGCAGCAGGAGGGATCTGAGCGACTGGATTGGTGTAATCAGCAGTCATGGCTTAGTGCCATATACAACACAGGCCACCATATGCTTATGTCTTGTCCACTCTCAAAATTGATCATTTTTTTTGTTAGAGCTCTCGGACCCTCTTATTCTACACTGACTACAGACTTGACACTTTTATTACTCTTTCCAAACAACCAATCCTGCAGCTGCTCTGTTTTTTCTTTTTCCTGCTTGACTACTTCTTTCTCTCTCACTGCTGCTTCCTCTGTTTTTACTCTACTTTTATTTTGCTAACTTTTGAATGTAAAATATTTTAGCCCTGGATATTTAGCATTTTCAAAAAAGACCAAACATGTTGCCCGGTGCTCATTTCTTGTCATTAAAAGAAGAAATAGTCAAATGGGGCCCATACATACATCGGACTAAAGCCTTGCCTATCAGAGAGCATAGTCAATAAGAGGAAAAGATGTTCTGTGGAACAGAGAAGAAAGTTGGCAAAGCTTATCTCTGGAGAGCCGTTACTATCATAAATATATAAAGAACTTTTATAAATCAACAACAAAATAATTAGACTAGTCTTAAAATGAACAAAGGATTTGAGTAGATGTTTACTCCAAAATGATATGTGAACGACTATCAAGTATAGATGTCCAATATCCTCCAATATGCGAAGCTAAATCCCAATGATGTACACATCGAAAGAGTTGCTGTCAACATACAATTGCTAGCGAGGAAATAGGAAAACTGGAACCCTTGTGCAAACCTCATAGATTTGTAAAATGGTACAATTGTTAACATTCCAGAATGGATGTCTCGAAAAATTAAAGATAGCAACCGCCAGATGATCCGACCGTGTCATTCCCCTGTATGTGGAGCAGGGTGGCACTGCATCTGTCTATCCAGCCAAGAGTTTCAACCCAATGAAAATATCCATCTATGGACGAATGGGTCTACAAACATGGCCCGGTCACATCCAACCTTGGAAAGCTAAGCACTTCTCATCATGTGCTGTAGCTCGGATGAACACTGAGATAAGCCAGTGACCAAAATACAAGTGCCGAACGGTCCCACTCTTGTAAGGTATTTTAAAGTAGACACAGAAAATTGATGGTGGCAACAAAAATGCTGAGAGGAGGAAAAAGGAGTAATTGTTTATTGAGTGTAGATTTTCAGCTCCGTAAGAAGACAAAACTCTGGGTCTCCATTTCACAATAGTATGGACATCCTCAACACCACTAAGCTGTAAACCTGGAAAAGTTCAGATAGTAAATGACTCATTTTTGCTCCTTCCAAACTGCGAATTTAATGATATGATGTATGCCCTTTTCTTGTGTGTACTTTAGTTGAGTCTTTGAAAAAGCGATTATTTTCTTTTTAACTATTCACATTCCCAGTTGTGAAATTAAAAGAAGAATAATGTTTTCTATTAAACACGTAAATCAACAAGACATGAGTTGGGCAGTACGGATGCAACATTCATAATGTAAGTCTGAAATCAGAGTTACTCAGCTCCCCAATTATTAAACACCACCATGATGCCTCAGGTAGAAAAGTTCACACTTGCGAATGTGAGACATTCTTTCATAAACAACAACACTGTTTGAGAATATTATATGAAATGATCAAGCCATGTGTGTGAAATGTAAAGGGGTTTGTATTTAGAGTTGAGTCCTGTCCCTAAAGTGTTTCATTATGCAAATGTTGAGACCCAAGTCTGAAACTCTTCCAACCCTAAGTATTTCAGAAAAGAAATGTTCAACTTGTGAGTATGTGTACATTAATTTCTGAGTATGTTCACTTCAATTTGTCTTTGTTCTGTCCTTTCCTTCCATTCTTTCCCCCTCCCTTTCTCCCTCCCTGCTCCTTTCAAACCTCCACTTTCTCTCTCTTCTTATACCTCCTCCCAAACAGCTGCTACTTATTGAAAACACTCTTGCTTTCCTTTTCCCTTTCCTTAACTTCCACAGTGGAATCACAGCCATGCATCCCTGAAAAAGACTAACTATATTCTATTTGCCCTCAACCTAAATAATGTTTGATCTTTAAATACCTGAGTGAGCAGTTAATTCTATCTCACATTATAGGTGATTCTTGTCTTATACATTTGCTCAATTTTAATGGCACAACTAAGTGTTTTTATTACTTTATATTTTGACTTGTCATTGGCCAGATTTTCCCATGCTTGGCATATTCTTTATGCTATCAGATCTCTCCTAATACAAAAGAAATAATTTCTGTGTATAGTTATCTCCTATTTTTTTCACAGTTATCTCCTAGTTTTTGCAAATTAAAATGTCATGGTTGAATTATCATTGACATTTGGCCTTACCCGGGAATGACCTCTGGGTTTTCATTCTATTCTGCTGCATTTCTTTTGTTTTCTCTCAAGAACTCAGCAACTAATCTAACAGGTGATTGTTTTTAGGGAATTGATTTTCTGTCTTCTTCTGAGTTATGTAACTTGCTTTTGACAAGTTAGAGTTGTATAATGGTGTTTGAACATGTGTTCATTTACGCTTTATGTGACTGGAATTTATAGGAATTCTCAAATCTAGGAATTTATGACTTTCATAATTTCTGAATATTTTCCTTCAAGTATTTCTTCTCCTTTATCAATTTCCGTTTTTCATATCCCTCCCCTTCTCCATGTTGATATGCCTGTCTTTAATACTTCAGTCCTCTGAATAATTTTTTAGGTTTATATGGCTCACTATTTTTTAGTTATTCTTAAGCCTTTAACTATGCTTTCATTTAATTAGATATTTTTATTTGTAAAATCTTTTTTGGGTTATTTTGTGATTTTCCTGCTTATTTTTGTAGCACCTCCTGGCTTGTATATTTTTCCACCCTTATTCCATGCAATTCATTAAGCATGATTATTTTATGAGTTGTTACTGATCATTTCAACACTGGAAGAATATCTGTTTCTGAAATTGCTTCTTTAGCAGCTGTTTCTGAAATTGCTTCTTTGTAGTTATGAGTTAGAAACACTCATTTGTCTTTACTCTGTTCCATAGAAGGGTGCCATAAAATGGGGTCAGCTTTCAGTGATACTCTTTAAACACAAAGTCAATGGTACTAGTGACAGTCCTATGTGAGGACAACCAGTATTTCAGTCATCAGCCACTGTCTTGGCTAATTTTACATCATGTTGATGTCATCTGAAAGGAAACATCCTCAATTGAGAAAAATCACACCATTATAAGGACTTTTTAAGATCAGTAATTGATGGGGGAGGGTCCAACCCATTGAGGGTGGTACAATCCATGGGAACCTATAAGAAAGCAAGCTGCGTAAGCCAGTAAGCAGTGCCCCTCCATGGCCTCTGCATCAGCTTCTACCTTCAGGTTCTTACCCTACTTGATTTCCTGCCCTTACTACTTTTGATAATAAACTGTTAAATGGAACTGAGAACAATAAGCCCTTTCCCTCACAAGTTGTTTTTGGTAATAGTGTTTCATCTAGCAACAGATACCCTAACGAAAATATATTGGTACCAGGAGTCAGGTAGCAACCTGACCATGATGCTTTAGGGAAGACTGTGGAAGAACTTTAGACTAGAAAAGCAGTAAGTATTCAAATCTTGTTGAACTTTGCTGTGAGTGCACGGAAGACAAAAATGTTGAGAGTAATGAGACAATAGAGGCCTGGCTTATGATTTACTCTCTCAGGGCCTTTTTTCTATTTTGAGTTAAGAATCTGTGGTTCTGGTTAGCTGGTGACTGAAGAATCAGCTGTGATTAACAATATACCAGAGACACTAAAGTAAAACCTTTTCTTTGCTGAGACAATAGATAGTGGTCAGGAGGGTCTGAAGAATAAGCATGATTAAGAAGAGAATAGCACCACTGAGGTGGAGGCTTCTGGGAAATGTTTCTTCAGGGTCAGCACACAAAAGTTGTGTTGTCAGGGTTGCCAAGGACGTACCACATGCTGGCAGCCAAACTTGGGAGGGTAGAACTAGAGAAGTGACTTTTGGAAAAGCCCAGAAGATGGTGGATGGATCCCAGACATTGACCATTAAATTACTTACTTTGGGAGTTTAGGCTTGCTTTGTTCAGATTGTACCTGTGCCCAGGTTCTTCTCTCTTCAAGTAAGAAATTATTTAACTTGTTTTTGATTTTACAGGAGCCCACAGTTGAGGGACTCGGAACTTTTTAAAAGAGATTTTGAAATTTTTATAAGGGCTTCGGATTTTTAAAGATACTGAAAAATTGTAGAACTTTTAAAATTTGGAATGTTTATACTCTAATGTTGATATTCATGTGTTGTCTTGGAGATGAACATGAAGGGGAAAGTTATGGCTTAACAGTGATATTTGTGTCAAGCTTACAAGGGGTCAATTGTCCTGACTAGTTTTATGTCAACTTGAAACATGGTAGAGTCACAGGAAAGGAGGAAACCTCAATTGAGAAAATGCTTCCATAAGATCCAACATTTGGGTATTTTCTTAATTAGTGATTGAAGGGGAGGTCCCAACCCATTCTAGGTGCTGCCATCCTTGGGCTGGTGGTCCTGGATTCTTCTATAAGGAAGTGGGCTGAGAAAGCCAGTAAGCAGCATCCCTCTATGGTCTCTGCATTAGGTTTTGCTTCCAGGTTCCTGTCCAGCTTGAGTTCCTGCCCTCCCAGCCTTTGTTGAGGATGAAATGTTATATGGAACTGTGAGTGAGATAAGTCCCTTTCCTCCACAAGTTGCTGTTGGTCATGGTGTTTCATAGAAGTAACAGGAACCTTAACCAAGACATTCAGGAAACTTTCTTAACCTTCATCCCCAGCCTGAGATGGGAGAACTCATCTTTGCCTTCTTAGATAGTGCATCATCTTTTGTAACAACTACATCTAGGATATTTTCAATCTATTTTCTGGCATTGCTTACCCAAGGTTGGAGAGCAGACAAAGTCCCAGTGACTGTGTATTGTTGGCACATACATCAAGATCACACGCGCAGATCAAGGGCCCCAATACCTCAGATCCATTGGAATGGCAACACATCCCCCTGGTCAGAGTTCAGATGCTGACAATGTGTACAGGAAGTATCCTCCTCAGCCTTCTCCTAGAAGATAACTTCACTCTGAGACTGTTCCCCTACAGTGACCCTTGGCTGATACTACTCCTCTCCTTCAGCTGCATATAACAAACCTGCCTCCATGTTTACCTATATACAATTAATATGCTGAGGCTCCCAGCTTCTGGTGTATCTCCATCAGAGTACACAGCCTACCCAATCCCAGTTTTTCTGTCTAGTATCTGTAGTTTCTTTATTTCCATTACTCTAGTCAGTTCAATCCCAAAACTTCGCTGGTGGCAACATTCAAGGCTCTGTTCTTAAATGTTTTGTTGCAGGAGGGAGTTCATAGGGAGAGTTATGTCATCTCTCTCTTAACATCTATTTCTGTTTAGGCCCTGGTTCTAGGACATTGATTTTACATCACCTATTCAAAATTTTATCAAACTCTCTGTATGTTTACTGCAGAAAGCACCCATAGGTCTCTAGCTTGTAGTATTTCTAGTAATCAAAATTTATATTTGAACAATAATTACCAGACTCTAGAAAAATAATTTATTGACTAGCTCGGAGCAAGTAACTAATATTGCTATTTCTCTATTTTAGTGTGCTTATAGCCATTTTAGTACAAAACACTTTCATTGTAGTAGTAAAATTTGTATATTTGAAAAGTAATTTATGCTTTAAATATATTGTTTTAAAAGTAAGCTATAACAATTTGTGAATATAGTTTTCTGTGAAAATATTTAGAACTTTCTTTCTTCATTTAGACCTTTGTTCTCATTGGAGCAGATCTCTATGTGTGAAATGAGGTTACAATACAATTTTCCATAGAAATACTTAGTTGTTAGGCTCCAGTTACTTAATAATCCATTGCCTCTTATTTTTTTCATAATTTTCCAATACGCAGAATCTATAGAGATCTGGTTTATGACTAAATGTATCTAGTGGTAATTCTTCCAAGCTTGTATTTCTTCCTTTATTAACATTATACCTTACAATTTTATTGGAAAACTGTCTTTGAAGTTGAATTAGCATAGCTCTTTGAAATTCTATAATGACTTAAAAGTTCTTTGTAGAGGTACTAGAGTTTACAATGTCTTTGAGCTCTGATGCGTCTCTCTTGTTTCTCTTATCATGCTTATGGGCATGTTATGTTATGTTATGGGCATGGAGCAAGCAGGAGTCTTCGAGCTGAAGCTGATGGGAGGGTTGAAGCTTCCTAAGTTCCTGAAAGCCCTTTTGCTTCTTTATCTGTGCTGGAGAAATGACTTCAACACACTTCACTCTGTATTCACTTGACTATTCATGAAGGCACGTATTATCTTTCATATGTATATTAGCGATTTATAATTACTTTTTACTGATTGTCTATTCAAGTTTGTTGTTCCCTCTCTTGTATTTATATCTGCAACTTAATCTCTGTATTAATTACATAAACCATTTCTATGTTAAATATGTTAACAGTCAATCATGTTTGAGGTGATAATATTCTCTAGGTATTTGCTTTGGGGTATACATTTCCAATTGTACTTTGGGCTTTTAAATTTGCATTTAATGGTTCTCTACAGCACATCTTCCATCTTCAGGCTTGTGGCTTGCATAACTTTTGTTTTGTCGTTGAATGTATTGCGTATGTAAAAGGTATATAATGTGTGTGCCAGTGTGAATATGTGTGTGTATACACGTGAGTACATGTGCATTTAAGTTTCTTCATGTCTATATTCATGTGCGCGTGTGTGTATATACATGTGCATATGTGTGCATGTGTACATGTGTGAGCACGTATGTACATGTGTGTTGTTGCCTGAATGCAAAATGTCTTCATCAGTTTCAGGTGTTAAACTTTTGGTCCCCAACTGGTGGCTAAAACTTTAGGAGTTGGGGCCTAGCTGGAACGTATAGATTCAGAGGTGAGGCTTACAACGTTATTCCGGTTCCAACTTCAAGGCACTCTCTCTCTCTCCTGTCCATGGTGAGGTCAGCAGTCTCTACCGTATATTCCCATTCCCATGATGCTCTGCTTTTTCATGAGCCCAGAACAATGGACTGAAAAGTCAGAAGGATTGAACCAAAGTAAGTCCTTCCTTCTTTAAATTGTTAGTGTCAGGTGATTATTAACTAACTCACCAACTAGAACATTAATGATTTTAGTGATATTCTCCCATCATAGTTTGTTTGAAAAGATTTTAGTTTTTAATACACTGAATGTCAATTTTTTTTACCTCTTTTTCTTGTTATTTTTGGTATTGTTTGGTTATTTGTTTGAGAGACAATGTCACTATGTGACTCTGTTTGGCCTAGAACTCATTTGGTAAATTAGACTGCCATTGAACTTGTGAGGATTCTCCTGCCTTAACCCTCCAAGCCCCCAAACACACACACACACACACACACACACACACACACACACACACACACCACATGAACTGTGGTTACAGGTATGTACCTCCATACTCAACTAAATATTTTCATTTAAAATTGCTCAGAGAAGACAAATATTAAAAAAGAATGATAAGATCGAGAATTTATTTAAAGGGGAAGGTTGTAGAGATGGCTCAGTGTTTAAGAGTGTCTAGTTCTCTCTCAGAGGACTCGGGTTCAATTCCCAAGGCAGCTCACAACTGTCTGTAACTTCAGTTCCAGGGAAGTCAATGCTCTAGTCTATCCTCCATGAGCACCTGCATACATGTGCTACCCTTAGATACACGAAGGCACACACACACTAAATAAATAAGTGAATATTTTTGAAAAGAATTTGTGTAAAGATGGAACTCAATAATAAAGCACTTTTCTAGCATACACTGCCAGCTGTCTCCAGCACTGCAAAAAAAAGTTTATGTGAAGACATATATGACATATAATTTGTATCAATTCAATATGCCAATTTATTTTGCCCAAATTGCTCCAGCAATATCTGAGAGTATTTTAACATATAAATGAAAGTTCAGGAACAAAGGTACCCACTTCCTCATTATTTTCCTTTGAAAAGAAATTACAAGTGTAAGATAAACTGACTTTAATTGCAAAGGAAAATGTCAGGAGTGACATTTCCACATTTCGGCATACTAATGAGCCCAGCTCAAAGAAGTGTGTAGAACCAACCAGGCGAATGTCATCCGTTTCTTCAGGACCTCACTGGCAGAGGAATAAACAATTAATATGTTAAAATGATTCTCTGCTAACCTATCATTATGTGCCATAAATATCAGCCTGACCACGTTGATTGGACCTCGACAGGGATGGGCAATGACTCCCATTTAGTGAGCAGTATGACAAGCGAATGAAAACGTTCCAGAGCATTCTGCGAGTGGGAGTATGGGGTGCACATGTGAGAAGACAGGACAGTTGACAGTCGAGGGCTGAGTCAGCAAATCAGTCATTAGACCTTCAGACCCGTTCCCTGTGCTTCATGTTTCTGATACATCTCGCCATGACCCTTACCGTGGCAATCATCCTCTCGTATCAGGGCTAGCTCAGAGAGTGTGGCTCAGGCTGTGTGAGACTTGGTGCCTCAGAGCAGGTGGAAGACTTTGGTTGCAGTTAATTAAACCACAATTTGATCTTGAACCCTCGCTCTATGCATCTTACCTTCTACAATCAATCATGTCAATAGAGTTAATTCAATGCTTTCTAAAACAGTTTCGTGAATTAAAACTCTGTGGGTTTTCCATATGAAAGTTCAAAGAAAAAAAGCCCACAGGTTGCCTTTTAAGTTGTTATTGATTTCCACTTCATACTCCAACAAGTATCAGGTTAGGAGTTTTCATGCAAGTATAACAAACAACTGTTAGCAGTAGGGAGAGGCGTGAGGGCTTCTAGAATGCTGCCTGACATGGATGGGGAGATTATAAACAAGCTAGTCTCAAGTCCAACCTCCTCCTTTAGTAAACAACAATGAAGCCTCACTAACACCTTGTCTTCCCTGGAAACTGTCCTCCGCATCACAGTCTTTTAAATCATTCATCCGTTCATTTATTTAAGAGCATGCTGTGAGCTCTGGGCCTCACAGAATGCTGATGATAATCTGAAGCAGAAAGCATGGCCGCTCTCGGAAAACTTAGGGGCGGTCACCAATCAAGTAATGGAAATCGTGAGTATGCAATTACAGTGCAGGCCAATGCCTTAAAACAGAGACTAAGTTCCTAAGAACAGAGCAACCAGGGAGTTTGGAACTTGGGAAGCAAGGGTAAAAGCCAGGGGAGGCTGGGCCTTGGGGACCAAGGGAGAGAGCCAGGGAGGCTGGGCCTTAGGAACAAAGGGGGAAGAGTCAGGGAGGCTGGAGCCTGGGGACTGAGGGAGAATTTCTTTGTATAATAACCCTTGAGCTGAAGTAATGTGGCAGAGATGGCTAAGAACAAATATTCTAACTATTACAGTGGGGGCAGACAGTGAGTTCACAAGATCTTTGACCAGAGGGAGCCTCAGGATGTGAGTTCCCACTCCCATGGACCATAGGAGCCTGAGGACACAGTTCCCACTCCCATGAACCAGAGGGAGCCTGAGGACACTAGTTCCCACTCCCATG
>NC_022017.1:17266047-17271658 GCF_000317375.1 Microtus ochrogaster
AGTTCCCACTCCCATGGACCATAGGAGCCTGAGGACACAGTTCCCACTCCCATGGACCATAGGAGCCTGAGGACACTAGTTCCCACTCCCCCTCCCACCCTTGACCTTTAGCATACTTCCACTAAACCCATTATGTCCCAAAGGCTCCTAAAGTGATGGCAATTTTCTCTCACACTCCTTTGACTCTGAAACTTGCATTGTGTCATTGTCTGTCCAGCACCGCTGTCTGTCTAGCATTGCACTATGCCTAAGTCCACTCCTGTCCTTAGCACTGAACATCTCTAGTCTTGCTTTCCAGCGTAACCCTTTACTTTTCTTGCAGGGGTCCGTGGCCCACACGGTCATACCTTGAAGATCCAGGTCGTATCATTCTCTCCAGCCATATGTCTAGGCGATCTCAGTGTCTGTGGAGTGTGTTTATGATGTCTGGCCTCCCAGTGTTATGGCATCCTCACTCGGAGACCGAGGGAGACTTCACTTCACCTTAGTATTCACTGCTGGAGACTTGCCTCAGTCTTGTCATTGCTGATAACTGAAGCTACTCCATAATCTCAGTCATAAACACCTCATCTGCAGGCCACTATGATGGAGGAAGGTCATTGGTTAAATAATAAAGAAACTGCTTGGCCCTGATAGGTTAAAACATAAGTGGGTGGAGTAAACAAACAGAATGTTGGGAGGAAGAGGAAGTGAGCTCATATGCCTTAGCTCCGCTCTCTGGGGCAGACACGATGAAGCTCCGACCCAGGATGGACGTAGGCTAGAATCTTCCCAGTAAGCGCACCTTGGGGTGCTACACACATTATTAGAAATGGGCTAGTCCAGGTGCGAGAGTTAGCCGAGAAGAGGCTAGGTATAATGGGCCAAGCAGTGTTTAAAAGAATACAATTTGTGTGTTGTAATTTCGGGGTATAAGCTAGCCAGGCGGCCGGGAGCCAGGCTGGGGAAGAGGCCTGCAGCTCCCACAACAACTAGCATTGCTCCTTCCTGCTCGATCTACTTCTAAATGTTCACCATTCCTCAACCCTGCACAGAGCTCCGGTTGCTTTTTCTTGTCTTGTTGACTGTCCTACGTGTGCTTTGTGCACACATCATAGCTTATGCTGACTTTGTAATAAAGAATAAAGGGACAGTGTGGTGGCTCTCAGTGGGCATAGGCTGATGACCTGAATTCAATTCCCAGGACTATATAGTGAAAGGAAAAAGCAAGGTCATAGAAGTAGTCACATGACCCCAACCTGCATTCTATGGCACATGCCTGCTCCCCACAACACAATAAATAAATGTGATAAAATATTTTGACAAAGAAATCAAGTCTATAAACCCATATACTATATAGAACTATTTTACCTGAATTCAAAAAAGACAATACAACCATAATTATAAAATATGTAATATAAAATGGTAATGTATATTTATAAGTATGCTGTGCTCAAATTAAACTTCTACCTACATTAAAATCCACTGAACCATATTTTATTTGGAAATAAAGGTTCAAAGGAAACAAGTAAGTCATTCAACAAAAAAAGCAGAAAGAATACAGGCAGTTGAAATTTAAAGAAACAAAGAGAGAAAAGAAAATATGAACCCAAAGAAATAAAAGTAGAAAGCAAAACAATGAAAGGCAAATGAAAAGAGGAGACTGATAAATCCAAATGTGGATTCCATGAAAAATTTAATGAGATAGACTTCAGACAAAACTATAAAATGTTAAGATAAGCAGCACCAAGTACTCAGTGGTGGTCTTTACTTCAATAGCAAATATGAAATAAGTTTCACCCATATGAAAAATAGCATGTAACTCTTATGATGAAGTTAATAGTATCCTTATAAGAAGAAACACAGAACATCACCCCACTCTCCCTGCCCCCCAACTGCATTCAAGGAAGGCATAGTTTTCTGAAACTCAGAAGGAGGAGGTTTCTCTCCCGACCCTAATGATATTAGCCACGTTACCCCACTCAGACTCTTTCATGGCTGACTCTGGAATTTTGCGAAGTTCACTTATATTGATTATCCCCAATGCTATGCCGCTTTGTCACAGCAAAGACAAACACAGGTTGAAACTGGTAGTGTAAGACCCAAGGCAGGGACTGGCAGCAGGGTAGAATGTATCACAGCTACACTGGGTAGGACATCGCAGCTAGAGTCAGAAAGATGAGTGGTTGGACGCGAACTGAGATATTCCTACTCACCTGTGTGGTGGAAGCAAAAGGTCATGCCTCATGAGGACCGGAGAGGACAGGCATGGTGACGGGCACTAACTAAGGACAGTTGTAATCTTATTAGTAACAACATACTCTAATTTCCTTATTTGGAGCATGGAAGCTCGAGTCAGGGAGGTGTAATGATTGGGAGAGATGCCTGAAGGTTGGAGAAGCCACGTGGGATGAGAAAGGAGAAGTACAATTGTATCCGCTCCCTAAAAAGTGAACACGTGTCTGTAAGAACATTTCAAAATGTTAAAAAACCACATAGCTTCACTCTGAAATGGGTCTATTATCTAAATTCAATACTTCTTAATTAAAAAGAAGTATGGCTATATCCACCATCCTGAAGAGAGTGGATCTCAGTGATCATCCTTTATACGATTCTGCCCCAAGCTTCCTTTCAGTGACCTGAAAAATGTTACTCGAAGCTAGTTTCCCAGTCCAATCACCCCTAAGCTGTTTAAATTCTGGTCCTGACAGAAAGCCAGACACTCCTCTCACCTTAACTGCCTCTGTGTACCAGGCCTAACCTCTGCAATCAAGGAAAATAGCGGCTGATATCTTAATTGCCGCGGTCTGGCAGAAGAGGCACATACCTGTTGACAGATAGTCTTGACGCAATTTCTACAACAGAAATGTTGAAGATAAGACACGATTCTTCTTATTGCAGCACCAATTAAGAGAAGCAACCAGAGGAAAGGCAGGGACCCAATTTTATGTTGCTTTGTTTGGTTGGTGGTGTGGGGATTTAAACCCAAGGCATCACAGGTTGTAAGCCAAGTGCTCTGTGACTGAGTCGCAACCCCAGCCCCGACAGGATACTTTCTGAGCGAGTACAGGTACACAAGGTCATTCTTCCTGACTGACGTGAGGCCACCATCTACTCACAAGATTCTGGGAAATAAAATCCCACAGAAATATGTCAGAAGTTATCATGACAAGTCCCAGCTTTTGAATAATACCCAAATCATGTGTACTTAAGGGAGATGCTGGACTTCGTCAACCTGGCAAGGGAGAAATGTTGATAAGTCTATTTTTAAGTGAACACACATTGTAAACAGGCAGGTCAGCTTGGCAGGGGTATCCTGTAAAATGTCTTAATACATATACAACTCGAGAGTAAGCTTTGATGGCTCTTCTAGGTGTGATTGAGTTCTGACTGCCTTCAAGGCTTTGGGCTTGGAGGGAACAAATAGCTTCCAAATCAGGAGAGTTATCGAACTCCCTGAGCTCAGCCCAAGTATTTCTCTTTCTGCTCTTACTTGATTTTCCCATAGGCCGACTTGGCCAGCTTTTCCTAAAGTGCTCGGCTTTTGGCAATGATTCATCTCAGATGTTCCTTCTGCGTACTTTAACTTGGCAGTTGTTCTTATCACTACCACGTGTCAACAGGTTTGTTTGAATTCTACTGCCTTTACCAGTCCCAGACAACCGTATCTTCCTGCTGGGAAAAATGACCTCAGAGTGAGAGTAAGCTAGCCAATACCAACCATGCTCTTTCCATGGTGGACTTAGACCTCTGTGAAACTCCACTCCTCAGAGAGGAACGCCTCATGCCACTGAATCTTCTGTTTCTCAGATAAACCTGTTCTTTCTTGTTAAAACCAACCAACCATTCTTCTGAAGTGTGAGCATGCCAAACCCTTCACAAACACCATCGTCCCAAAGTGGTAGTATATACCAGTTAGAAGCCCTCGTTGCCAGACTGTAGAGCTGGGTGTCTGGAAGCTGCCTTTGTGTATTGACGATAGCACGCTCAGTCTACTTGTTCACCTTCCTCCTCCTTAAGCACCACTGTCTACCCTGCTTGAGAAAATGAAGGAACCCTGGAAAATATCCTTTCCTTACAACAATGATATGCTGTTGTTCTGTTTAGAAAGAAAGACACAATTACTCAGATGCAAATGCATGGTTCTTACTAAAGTTTAATGGAGAAATGATAAGTGAGCCTTGAAAGATTAAGCACCCACCAAAGATACGAGGCAAGACTCGTATGGTTCAGCCAGCAACTACTTAATACAAAGTACCCAAGGCTGTGTCAATGCAAGGTGAGAACAGCTAGTTGGAACTGGAAAAGATAAACATGATACTTTAGTGATTCTGAGTGGTCATATTTCAGGTAGATATGTCTCGTTTTTAACCAACCCTTTGTTAAATCATCTTCCTTATGGGTAGGTTAACGTGGCACTTTCTGACAGAAAGAAGTTCTTTGGTTTCTCAAACTTGCTACCCAGCAAGGGTCTTATACTACTACTTACATGCAAGCGACAAATACAACTAAGGGCCATAGACGTGAGTGGGTCTTGTTTCCCCATGCCCAGGACCAAAGACTAGTTCAGCTCCACCCAGGTTTGTCTCTTCTATCCTAACTGTGCATGGTAAATGAGGAGTGCTTGATGCAATAGTTGGGGTTGACCTCAGAGAGCAGAGCTCTTCAAACTGGCTTTCCCTTCGCTGGGAGGAAGGAAGTTTGCATTCATTTCATTTCTATGCCAGATGGACAACAGCAGATAGACAAAACCACGTGGTTCCCTGTGTGGCTGTGCAGTCTTGTGCAGAGGTCTCTACTTCTAACTGCAAGCATGGTGATCAGGACTATGGGGAATCCGATCTCACCTTCACTGGCTTGCTAAATGCTCTCCCACAGCTATCAGGTCGGGTGCTGTTGAAGAACGTATCAGAGGATTTTCACTTTTTAACTTTGTTGAAATCACATACCAAGTCAAACTTAATTAGTTACATTCAAGAGGCGGACGGTATAGTATTTGATAATAAAGTATGAATTCCTTTCCTTAATTGAGTAATGTATTTCACATGACCTCTTTTGCAAATTTCAAAATGGATTTTTCTCAAGCAGTACGTTATTTGGATGCAGGCCCAAACAGGTTAAAACTGATTTAATACTTTCCTCTAAGGAATTATGGAAATGAAAGCGAGTCTGCACTGAGCCGCTTATGTTAATGCCTGCTCTGACACAAATTAGATCTGCATCTGGGATAAAGGGGTGGCAAAGAACTCTTCCAACAACTTCTCCAAATATAACCTGTTAGGATCATGTTTAAATAAATTATTTCAAACTGGGTGAACTTAATGGCCATTATTAGCTTGTTGAAAACAAGTCGTTGATAACATTAACTAGATGTCTCACAGACATGTCAGCTGTCCTCTGAGGAGGACCAGTAAGCATGGATGTTAGAATGAGGAAGAGAGAGAGAGAGTGGGAGAGTGTGTGTGTGTGTGTGTGTGTGTGTGTGTTTGTGTATAAATATACACACATACACACTATACACACACGTATATATATGTATATATATACACACACATGTATACACACGCACATATACATATATACATATACATACACACACACACACACACACACACACACACACACACACACA
>NC_022017.1:17275057-17361238 GCF_000317375.1 Microtus ochrogaster
ACAGTGTCCGTGTAATTATTTCTGGTAGAGCTAGCCATGTGGGCGGCCGGGTGCCGGGACGCAGCCCGCCGCTCCTATTACTACACTCATTTAGCAATGAATTTCTTACGGGCTTAGTCCTTGGTATGGTTTCCACTGTCCAATCACCACTTCTCAATAGCACCACCAGTTTGGAGTCAGGTTTTCAACCTGTGGGCACTCTGTGGCGGCACCCTTGGGAGGCCTTGACTTGCTACTAGTTTTCCTAAGCACAGCTCAAAAGAGATTTGGTTTGTGCTTCAGGCATTTTGGTCACTTTTCCTCTGGTGGAATTTAGAAAATGCTGATTTTTTCCAGCCTATATCAATAATGCCATTACAGGCTCCCCACAATTCACTGAATTCCAGAAGTGGAAGAAATTCCATTCGTCTTTGATTCCACAGATAATGTGTGTAATTCCACAGGTAATGTGGATTACTGCACCCGGTGTAGCATACATGTTAGCAGTTGATTCATAGTGTCTCAGTCTTCTTCAATAAAGCCTCTAGTGGTGAGGTGAGTCATATTTATAATCCTTCTTTAGCATTAGTCTTTCATATGCTAATAAGAAAGTAAAGTCCCTAAGATTTTTCCCCAAGACTCATTTAACTCACAGAGGCAGTGAATGTCCTTACAAACACCTGTGCTATACCAGCCAGTGAGATGTTTTCTTCACTGTGTATATCCCCTATTGTGAGAGAAAAGTCTAGGATATATAATGGACTGGAGAGAAAAATAAAATAAAATAAAATAAAATAAAATAAAATAAAACAATCTGTCCTCCATTGTTTTAAATTTGGTGGCTGCTTTGGAGTGATTGCCTGGACCCCTCTGAGAGCCCAAATCAGTACCCACTCAGGTGGGTTTTATAAAATGGTATTATCTCCACAAACCCACTACACACTTCCCTTCCAGTCACTTCAAGTTAATTTCTAGAATGTCTATGACATCCCGTACAGTACAAATCTCATCTGTACAAGCTGTTGCTCTGCTGTTCTACTCCAGTGAATAATGACAAGAGTAAAAAGTCTTCATGTGTTCAATGAAGACACCACTAAGGAGTATTTTCAATCTAAAACAAACAAATAAATAAAAAATTCAGTGCCTAGAGGCTGTGAATTAAACTGACAAGATATCAACATGGAAAAGTGCTGTGGGACAGTGGTCTGTACATTGTCACTTGTATTTTAAATAAAAGCGGATTGGCCAGTAGCCAGGCAGGAAGTATAGGTGGGGCGACCAGGCAGAAAGTAAAGGCAGGACAATGAGAATTCTGGGAAAAAGAAAGTTTCAGTCTGCAATTGTGACCCAGCCGCAGAGGAAGCAAGATATCAAGATGTGACTGCCTCGCCAAAAATTATACCCAAGCCACGTGGCTAACACAGACAAGAATTATGGGCTAATGTAAGTTATAAGAGTTAATAAGAAGCCTAAGCTAATAGGCCAACCAGTTTATAATTAATGCAGACCTCTGTGTGCTTCTTAGGATTGAACAGCTGCAGGACAGGGTGGAACAAAAACCTTAGTCAGCAGAAAGGGGGACAATGCCTATAGACAATGGCTTCTTTTTTTTTTTTTTTTTTGAGGCAGGGTTTCTCTGTAGCTTTGGAGCCTGTCCTGGAACTCTGTCTGTAGACCATACTGGTCTTGAACTCACAGAGATCCATCTGCCTCTGCCTCCTGGGTGCTGGGATTAAAGGCGTACTCCATCACCGCCTAACTGGCAATGGCACTTTTATGTACACCTGGAGCTATGCAGTCAAAGATGTAAACTCAGAGGAGCACTTAGATCCTGGGGCATACAGACCATTTTTGAACAAAGGTGATAACTTCTGAAAGGATTAGATAAATAATGGGTTTTTGGCTTCTAGGGATGATAAATTTTCAGAAAGTGACCAGGAAGTACACAAAGGGACTTGTGGAAGATGCAGCTCATTGTAAGGTTTGTGTAGGGTCTTGCTGGGACTTCCATTATGGTTCTAGAGTTCCTCCCTTCTTGCTGGGGTGAAGACCCCTCTTACATAGGACACTTATGTCCTGTTTTTAGGCATATACAAGAATAGCAAAGGATTTTGTTTTCTGAATCTGTTGTTTCCCAGTTGGCTTTGTCTCAAAATGATTTTACGTTAAAGCTACTTGGGGTGGCAAATCTAAATTGTCCTGATCCTCCTGGGGGAGGTGTGTTCAACTATGTTCAACTACAGTTTCACATTGGTTATGCAACGAATGGAAGGGAACCCGTCCAGACATGTTCAATGCCTCCACGCCCAATTTAATCTCCAGTATTCTTGCTTTATTGCAGTCATCACAGTCTTTAAATTATCTAATACGTACTGCCTGTTTAGTTTCTAGATAACAGTCACCTGTTCGTCAACACCTCGGGCATGTCCTCTGTGGACCCATGGGATCAATTTGTGCTTTCAGATGGATGCTTTATTTCTACTTTTCTGGACTAGTCTGTACCATCTACACATGCCTCTAAAAATCTCAGTGAAGTGAAGAAAACCATATCTGTAGTGAGATGGACATTTTGAAACTTATCCTTTTTTGACAAGTCAGGAGCTATACCTTCTTCAGCTGCACCATTGTGCACCAAGTTACAGACTACCTAGTCACCAGGACAGAGTTGACATAGTAAATGGCAGTTTAGTGATGACAATGATGACCCTGATTACCAGTGAAGTATTCCTTGGTTTTATACAGTCCTTTCTTGAAGATCTTATTATTTTTTTATACATTTTTCCTTTTTTTCTAACTCTTCCCTCTTTTACACAGATTAAGCACAATCATACTTGATCAGAAATATTAATTTATCTGTAAAGGATAATCATGCCTTAGACCAGTGGTTCTCAGTCTTCCTAATGCTGTGACCCATTAATATGGTTCCTCATGTTGTGATGATCCCTCAACCATAAAATCATTCTCATTGCGACTTCATAACTCTAATTTTGTTCCTGCCATGAATATAAGGTAAATATCTGTGTTTTCTGATAGTCTTAGGTGACCCTGGTGAAAAATGTCATTCATCCCCCCACAAAGGGATAGTAACCCACAGGTTGTGAACCACTGTCTGAGAGTGACTTCATGGACATCATTGTTTGCCAATATGTAGCATTTTCAAGTTTCATTTAGTATTTTCACTTTGATACCCACGTCTCTCAGGCATCAGACTGTAACAGGTAGCCCACGGGAATCAGTTGAAATGCTCTACTGATCTTTAGAACAGTCTTTAAAGCGGCTTCTTTACTCACATGATGAATTTCTTTGGCTGAGCAACTACGTGGCATAGCATGTGTTTGACTCAGAGCCAAATACTTTGGAGTGGGTGAATGAATCCATATTGTCTAGGGTGTAAGTTGGGTAAGTGGTTAAATCTCCAGTGACTTTAATCTAGGCTCAGTGACTACTTGGCATTGACAGAGACAAAGAAATGGAAGTTAACTAATTTGGGATTGAATTGAAGACAATTAATCCTCTCCCCTTTGGAATACAAATAACCAATATAATATTCTCCCACCGGATGCATTTAAGCAAAAAAGATTCATTTTTTTTTTAAATGAAAAGCCAAAGTGCTTGATGATTCATATTTCTAGGAAACTACTCCTATGGGAACTCCCATCCCTGAATAAAGCATTCTTCTTCAAAAGTATGTTTTCAATAATAAGGAAAATGGGTAAATTTATGATGTTTATGGTGAGTGATCTCCAGGGATTCTTTCCTCTTATGGTATTTATATGGCCCACCCTAGGCATACATATACCATAAAGAAAGCCCATCTCTACTCTTCCATGTGTAGAATCCGTCAATCTCATGTGCAAGCAGGATAGATGGCGTCATGCTATTACTGAGATTTCAGGTAGGGTGCCTGGGAACTTCCCTACCCTGGGCACTGGAAATGAAAGCACACCAGTAGATCTTCATCTTCTTGACAGCCATTCATTTTCCTAAGGCAGAAAGCCATGTTCTGGAAAAGAAGTATTTATTATGTTGGGTTATTTTTAGGAAAAGAGATTTGGGAGAATAAAAAAGCATGCCACACATTAGCAGAAGACATTTCTAACACACACATGTGTGTGGTGTGTGTGGTATGTGTGTGCAAATGTATATATGCATATACACACATATTAGGTAAATGACTATATATGGTCAAATCATTAAAAACAAGATGAGCTATGTACTACAAAATAGACAAATGACAAAACATAACAGGAAATCCTCCAAATGATTAACCTTGTTTCTAAGTAAATAACTGAGTCTCAAAACAAAGGTCAATAATGACTCTGAAGATATAGAAATATCTAAGGAAAGACAAGTTAAAATTAATAGAACATTCTTTTCAACACAACTCAGTTTGCAGAGACAGAAAATTATGATAATTTATGATGAAAAATTCAAATCAATAGAGACAGGTCCAAAAATTACCTAGGTGATAACAACAATATTAAAAGAAGCACTAGAACTGTGTACTGTATGTTTATGGTTAGATGAAAACATGAGCCTATTAAGGGCCTTAATGTAAGGCCTGAAACCTAGAAATGTCAAGGTTTAGACAAGGGCTTTCTGAAGAAAGAAACCAATAGAACAGAAGACAATCCAAAGAATTGATAATGTGCTTATATTAATTTAAAAAGCTTGTGCACTGAGGAGGAAATGATCAGCAGAGTGAAGTCACAGACTACAGATGAAAAATTACCTGTCATTTATACATGAGACAGGGATTAATATGTAGAATATATGAATAACTTCAAAACTGAAATACCCAAAATCGTATTCAACTAATAAACGGACTAGTAAACTAAATAAATAGCTCGCAAAACAAAACACATACACAGCTAGTAAATACTTGTTCTGCTGCTCCTAGATGTATCTGCAGCAAACGGAGGTTCATATAACACAGAGATAGTTGTTGCTTACTGCTCCTCTGTTCTAAGACACAAAACCATCTTACATTCCCATCAGCAAATGGAGCACGATTTCTAATTTGTCTTAATAATACTAACTCAGAGTCAGCTATTAGGGGGTGAAAGATGAAAGACCAGAGAAGCAGAACCACTAGTTCTTACCTCTACGAATCCTCAGGCTGAATGCCATGAGTTTATATTCCTCTTATATATTCCGCCTTATATTCCTCTCTCTGCCCAGCCGTATCCCTTCCTGTCTCCACCTCCCTAGTGCTGGGATTAAAGGTGTGTGACTCCAAAGTACTGGGATTAAAAGTGAGAGCCACCTCTGCCTGCCTCTGGATCTCTTTGAGACCTGATCAATCTAGTGTAGGCCAGGGTGGCCTTGAACTCACAGAGATCCATCCACTTCTGACTCCCACGTGCTGGATTAAAGGTGTCTGCCACCACCGCGAGGCCTCTATGGCTAGCTCCACACCAGTATAGGTGTTGTCTTCAGCAACAGGACCTTCTCACCAGTTTGTGCAAAGTGACCAGTAGCTTGGGCTGTTTGGGGGTTTCCATGGGGGTCCATTTGACCAACAACTTGATTAGATGTAATCTCTTCCCAGTACTGGAAGCTTCACTGGGTGATGAGAGATGTCAAGTTGGAGTTCCATCTTCCCTGTTATTTGTCAATTTCATTTAGATCACCTATATATATATTTTAGGAAGCTTTACTATATTAGATTCCCATATGACCCCTCAAATGGTCCTTAGTTTTAACTGTCCTTCTTCAGATCCCCTTCCTTGCTCCTCTCTTTACTCCCAATGGCTACTTCAGTTTGCCCATTCCAATTACCCCCTCCCTCACCTATCCATAACTATCTATGCTGTTTTCTCTTCCTAGGATGATCCATCCTTCCCACTTAGGCCCTTACTCTATTCTCAGCCTCTGTGGTAATATGGATTGTTGGTTAGTTATCGAAGAATCAACAGGATAATAAGTAAATGCATGCCTTATATTTCTTCCTGCACCTGGGTTACTTTCAAAGGACGATTTTTTCCTAAGTTCATCCATTTACCTGGAAATTCTATTATTTTGTTTTTTAAATAGCTGAGTATTAGTCCATTGTGAATATGTACCACATTTTCTTTATCCATCCATCTGTTGATAGGCAGCTAGACTGTTTTCAATTGCTTGTGATTATGAATGAGGCAGCAATGAATATGGTTGAGCAAGTGTCTCTATGATAGGATGAAGCATCCTTTGGGTGGAAGCCCAAGAGTAGGATGGTTGATCCTAAGGTTGATCAACTCCCAACTTCCTGAAGATGCACCACACTGATTTCCACAGTGGCTGTGTGAGTCTATACTCACATAAACGACGGATGGGTTTTCCCCCTACCCTCATTGTTAACAGTGTAAGCCATTCTTTGCTTTATTGATCTTGGCTATTCTGACTGGTATATGATGAAATCTCAAAGTAGTTTGTTTAAAGATTTATTTATTTTTATGTGCACCGATTTTTTTTGCCTGCACATATGTCTCTGCCAGGGTGCCAGATCCTCTGGAACTGGAGTGACAGACAGTTGTGAGCTACCCTGTAGGTACTGGGAATTGAACCTGGGTCCCCTGGAAGAGCAGCTGGTGCTCTTAAACACTGAGCCATCTCTCCAGCTCCTCAAAGTAGTTTTGATTTGCATTTCTCTGAGGACCAGGATTACTGAACATTTCTTAAAGTGCTTCTTAGTCATCTGTGCAGTAAAATAGAAGGACACAAATTTTTTTTTAAAAAAAATCAGTAGTGCTCCTACATACAAATGGCAAACGAACTGAGAAAGAATTTGGTGGAAACAATAAGTTTTACAACAGTCTTAAAAATATCTTGAGGTAACTCTAGCCAAGCAAGTGAGAGATTTATATGATAATAACTATAAGATATTGAATAAATAAATAGAAGAAGGTATCAAAAGATGGAAAGATTTCCCATGCTCGTGGATCAGTGGGATTAATTTAGTAAAAATAATCCTGCTACCAAAAGCAATACACAGATTCAATGCAATCCTCATCAAAATTCCAACAAAATTCTTCACAGAACTTGAAAGGACAATTTTCAGTTTCACAGAAACACAAAACCCAAGAGAACTGAAACAATCCCGAAAAATAAAAGATCTGATATTTCATCACTATCCCAGTACTATAAAACTATAGTAATAAAAAGCAGCATGGTATTGGCACAAAAACAGACACGTTGATCAATGGAATTGAGTTGAAGACCCAGAAATAAGTCTATACGCCTAGCAAACCTGATTTTTATAAAGAATATAGAAGCACACACTGGAAAGTAGACAGCATCTTCAACAAATGGAGCTGGTCAAATGGAATGACTACATGTAGAAGAATGCAAAACATGCTTTTTTACCCTGAACAAAACTTAACCCCTACCAGATCAAAGACCTTATCCTCATTAGCGTTACTATTTCTGTGCTGAAACATCCACCATCCAAAGCAACTTGGGAAGGAAAGAGTTTATCCACATCACTATTCATCATTGGACGAAGTCAGGACAGGAACTCAGACAGGACAGAAGCTTGGAGCAGGAGTTGATGCAGAGGCCATGGAGGAGTGCTGCTTACTGGCCTGTTCTACCTGGCTTGCTCAACCTGCTTTCTTATAGATTCCAGAACCAATAGTCCAGGGGTAAGTAGGCCATTCACAATGGGATGGGTTCTCCCACATCGATCATTAATTACAAAAATGCTTTATAGACTTGCCTACAATCCGATCTCAAGGGGCCATCTTCTCAGTGGAGGTTCCCTTCTCTCCAGTGACTCTCACCTGTGTCGAATTGACATAGAACTCGCCAGCAAAACTGACCACTTGTCAACGTGGCACACACACTCGCAACTGCTCATCCACAACCTAAGATCACGCATTAATAAAGAATCACAATACAAAACATTTTATGAACTTAAAAAGTCATACAACTGTTCAAACTCAAACACTTTAAAAGTCATCTCTTTAAAAATAACCAGCCTCTTTTCAAATCTGAAGTCTCTGTGAAACTCCGAAATGCCTTTCCTTAAAAAAAAAAAAAAAAGTTAGAGTCTCTCAACTGTGGGTTCCCATAAAGTCAAAAATAAATGAAGTATTTATAATGTCTTACTTTAAGAAGCAAGGACCAGGGCATAGCCACAGTCAGATCAAAGCAAAACGAAACTCTAACAGTATAAATTACTCAAAAATTAACTCTCTGGGACTCACTCGTGATCTTCTGGGTTCTCCCAAAGGGCTTGGTTACTTCTAGGGCTCTGCCCTCTGCACCAAGCATGTTTTGTCTTCTAAGCTCAGGCTGCTCCACTCCAAGACTGCTGACCTTGAAACAAGGCCAGATACACTGAATCTGGTAAGATGGAAAGTAGGAAACAATCTTGAACTCATCGACACAGGACATGGCTTTCTGAACCATTAGCACAGGCGATAAGAAAAGCAATGAATAAACAATGCCACATGAAACTGAAAATCTTCATGGCCAGGGGCACCAGGATTCTGACAAAGCAGGAGGCTACAAAATGGGAGACGTTTTTTGTTTGTTTGTTTTGTTTTTAACCAACTACACAGCTAATAGAGGATTGATATCTAAACTATATAAAGAACTCAAAAGCCTAGACATCAAGAAAATGAACAACCCAGTTAAAAAATGGGTCAGTTCTTAGACGTAAACTAAGAACTCTCAAAAGAGAAAAGACAAATGACTAAGAACCACTTCTTTGTCACTGATAATTGAGACCTAAACAGCAGTGAGGTAATACCTTAAGTGTAAGTCCTTCATAGTGGCTAAGGTGGCGAGTAGACGCCACCTACATCAATCAGTTCAGCTTGGGGTGCTGCATGCGTGTGACTCCGTGTCCCAGCAGGTATGGGAACACAAGCACACATACCCATGTTTTACACAGCATTCAGGAAACCACAAACAGTCCTCTCCTTTGTTTTTGTTTCCTGCCTTCCACCCATCCTAACCCTTGATGGGCACCCTGAAAAGTTCAGCAGGTTCTCGGAACTAATCACATCTTCCCATTTGAACCAAGCAAATCTGTCTTGGTCTGAGTCACAGTTGAAATTCTAGACTTCAAAAATATCCTTAAGTAAATATTAAATTTCTAGAAACATAAAACAAGATTAAAAACTTAACTTAGGTGGCAACAGCCTTCTTTCAAAAAAAAAAAACAAAAAAACAAAAAAAACAACAACAACAGAAAAAACAACAAACCTGTTTCCCGGAAGAGCTCCTCTGAGCTAGGGAGCCTCCCTACCACAGCTGCTGACTTTGGTTTGACTCCACTTTTGGTGGAGTCAGATGACTCACGACTTAAGGAATGAGGGCTCTTGAGGTAGGGCAGTAAGAAGGCACACAAAGCAAAACATCAGTACACGTTGGCCCTCTTCTGTGAAGACTCGAACTGGAAACACAAGCATCACCTGACCCATCTGTCTCTCCATGGCACACACGAGTGGTTAATGACAGAAAAACTAAGGGGCGTGCACCCTTTAACAGTTCTGACTTGGGGGTCATTTGCTTCTGAGCTGTTATGTAAAGCTGAGTGATAATTTAGTCACAATCAGAAGAACCTAATTTCCATCATGGTTCTTCATTATAGGCTAAAGTTAGACAATTGTCCCATCCTTCCCTCCCCCCCTCCTTAATTCAGGTTTTAACACTTTTTCTAGAGCTAGGATGACTGCCTTTTTTTTTCCTCTAACGGCAACATCAAGGTTTTATTTTTTTATTTTTTTAATTTATTTATTTATTAAGGATTTCTGCCTCCTCCCCGCCACCGCCTCCCATTTCCCTCCCCCTCCCCCGATCAAGTCCCTCTCCCTCATCAGCTTGAAGAGCAATCAGGGTTCCCTGACCTGTGGGAAGTCCAAGGACTGCCCACCTCCATCCAGGTTTAGTAAGTTGAGCATCCAAACTGCCTAGGCTCCATTTTAAAGTTGATTCTAGGATGTTGTCTGTTTGGTTCGCAAGACTGAGTATACAGCATACATGGTGCTGGTCAGGATTTATTTCTTGCTGTTAGGATTCTTAGTTTGTTTCTTATCATTATTGTTGCTGTCTGTGAGTGACGCATTTGCGGTAGGGGGGATACATGTGTGTTAAGGGTGCATGTGTGGCTATTAGAAAACAAGCGTGGAATTGGTTTTCTCTTTCGGCTGTGGGTTCTGAAGATGGAACATGGGTCACAAGGCTTGCACAAGGGGACAGCATTTCCTGCTGAGCCATTATTAGAATTGATAGCCTTGTTTTGTATGTATCTGACCTTCATAAATTCTGTCACATTTATTGCCACCGAACATAAGCGGTCTAAGGCTAATGATAGGTGTCTTCTTCCTGGTACAGAAGAATGTAGATGCACACATGCGTGCACACATGTGTACACACACACACACATATGCACGGCATTGAAAGGTTAATCATAATTGGGTGAAACCGCTTTCCAGAATGAATTTCTGTTCTATGAAATTTTGAATTACCTATTCAATGCTTTTTCTTTGCAAGCTGGTAATTAGAGGAAAGAAAAAAATGTATATACAATACGTAATACTGTCTATTTTTAGCACTCATTAAAAAACGTGACCAAACTCATTAATTTAAATGAAAGGAAAATGTCCATGCCATTGTTTATTTTCAGGAGAATTCAAACCCTCCATTTGAATTTAAGACATGAATATATAAATGGAGTTTCCTCTATAACGTCCATACTTCTTATAATATTCTTGCCTTTTTACCTGTGGTTTTTTTCCCCCTGTGTTGTGACATATTGTCATTTTCTCCATGGAATTGTATCTGCTATATGAAATTCTTGTGCGCTGTAGCTGGGTTGGTATTCAAGTGGTTTTGGAGGATTATGTTGTAAAGGTTAGAGCATGCATCTTTGGAGTGAGATGCTAGGTTTCAATCATGTCTCCAATACTTACTAGCTATATAATTTGGACAATATATTTAAATCCTTGGGGCTGCAGAGATGTCTCAGCGATTGAGAATACTGCCTGCTCTTCCAAAGGTCCTGAGTTCAATTCCCAGCAACCACATGGTGGTTCACAACCATCTGTAATGAGACCTGGTGCTCTCTTGTAGAAGAGACCTGGTCAGTCATCCTCATCAACTTTGACCATGAAACCCAATATGGACGAGCTCAACAGAGTCGCCATATATGGGCTCCCTGTGCATGCTTCAGCATTGCCAGGGCATAAATTTCATTTTCATTTTTATGTAAATGCTTGAGCATTTGTTGACTTGTGAATAAAATGGGTAAAATACTGACGAAATAAAATACCTGGATAAAGATAGTTTAAGAGAGTTAAGTGACTTCAAGTATGTAAAGTGTATAGAAAATGCTTCGATTATAGTAAATTCTCAATATACGTGAGTTTTTGTCATTGTCTTTGTAATGCTATATTTTCATAAAACAAAATTATCCACATGTAAGCATATTGACCGTTTTTAGAAAATTAAATGTGTCTCAGAAAATATCTGGCTGAACAAGGGATAAAATGCAGGAAATACAGTGAGGACTAATAAACAACACAACGATCAGAACTAGCTCAACAAAATCTGAAGAAGCACAGGATGAAAACAGAAGCGAGGTGAGAAAGAACAGGGATAGAGAGCTGTGGTCTGAAGGTGCAGGGAGCCATGGGGAGCCACGGGGGGGGGGGGGGGGTTGGCTGCAAGACAACAGAAACAATAGAGAAAGAAGGCGGAGCTGCCATTAACTTGCTGTTACAAAGTTACAAAGTTACGCTAGAGTAAGCAGACATCTTTTGTTCTCTCTAGGAACATAGACACCAGTGCTGTTTATTGTGACTGCATCAGAAACAGAATCTGCCTGGAAGTCATAACCATACTCCTTCTCTGTCACCTCGGTTTTTCATTGTCTATCCGTTGTGCCTAGTCCCTGTTTCTCAAGTCAGGTTACAAGACCCCAAAAGGTGAGTGTCTTCCCTGAAGGAAGTACAAGTTATGAATAAAAGCGAACCTAAAATTGGAAGCATAGTCTCTTAACTCCTAATTGAAGCTATTTCCAATTCTACTGAGTCCTGTATTCACTCGTGCACGTGTCTGGGTCATGAGTGGAGGTAAGGGGACGACTTGCAGGGAGGAGCTCACTCTTCCTTCCAGCATACGGGACACAGGGATCAAACTCAGGTAGACAGCAAGCACCTTTACACATTGAGCCGTTAAGCCAGCCCCCAGTCTTAGCTGAACTCTCCTTTATCTCTTCCGGTTTCTGTGCCGCAGTAAACATATGAAAGATGTTAGGTGCAATGCTTTGCGTGCTTTGACATTTCAGATTCTGCCCCACACTGTCATTAGTGTCAGCCAGCTGTTTATAGCCTTAAGATAACTAAGATAAAGCAGCTTAATAGGGAGAACAATTTATTTGGTTCACAGTTTCAGAGGCTTGAACCTGGGACCATTTGGTCCTTCGCCTGCGCGTTGTGGTGGAACGGTTCGTTATTGGGGAAGGAGTGCGGAAGAGCCCAGTTCCTTTCCTGGCATCCGAGAAGCAGTGACAGGAAAAAAAGAGGAAAGGGACAGGTCCCAAAATCATCTTCAAGATCAAGTTTCCAGTAGTGACTTAACTCCCTCCGTGTCCCGTGGCCCAAAGGTTGTTACCTCTCAAAACACTACACACTGGCAACCATATTCCCATCAGTGAGCCATTGGGGTACCACCCAAGCAGCGACATACTCCACAATGTAAGGTAACCAGAAGCATGCTGGGCAGCATCAGCAGGAAGGGGTAGTGACCTGCTGGGGTTTCCAGGTAGTAGGCCATCCTTCCCTGCCAAGGAGATGTGATTAAAGCACCAGATGGATACCTGTGGCTCATTAGTTATCCGAGGTCTTGCTGCTTTCATGTAGGGCAGGAACATCACCTTCCTTCTCAAAATAAGCGAACTTAAGCAAAGCAGTGTGCAGGCTCCAAAAGGACGTGAGCAAATGAGTCCATAAATTATTTAGACGTGGACGTGTCATTCTAATGACTGCAATTAGAAAGCGCTGTTCTGATCAGTGTTGCTGTCTGTATCACTGTCAAGTCTCCTGCGCTTGTAAATCCATCTAGAGCTAAGTGCCGCCTGCAAAGTGTGTCAGTCTAGCTCAACCAATCCGTTTGATGATTGACTTAACATTTAGGTTACATTGGGGGGTAAACATGGCCATCCGTGACTTCACGGTAAGTCCTAGTGAGGCTAAGGGTCAAGAGTAGGGATGAAATGAGATGATCTTTCTTCATGCTTATATGTACTCCCAGACTGGCCTAGAATCCATTCTATCCCCACACACTCAGAGTTCTGGACCATTTGATGGTACGATCACATTTTCTTTGCGATTCATGGAAAGATGTGCAAAGTAAAAGAATTGGTAATCAAGCCTGCTTACCACTCACTCTTTCTTACCACTCACACATCTTACCACTCAGACGTGGTTTACAGTTTTGCCTAGATGCTACCCTCGATCAAACAAAGAAGAATTCAAAGCTCCTTGGGTAACACATTCACGGCCTTCTGCCCATTTTTTAATAAAGCAAATATAGCATCACTTAAGGAGGCTCTAGCATCTGAATCTTATATGAATGTCTCTAGCATGTCTCAAACTGTGCTCTCTCTAGGCTAGCATTCTTGGCCATTTCAGTGATTCCCTCGAGCTCCTGTGCATGGAGGGAGAAACAACTAATGAAGTCTGCCATGGGGTAGGCGACATGGCACAGTGTGATCAAGTTTCTGATTTAATTAAGACTTGAGGCAGTCATTTTCCTGTTGAGTTTGCGGTTCATTCATTTACACACCTTTGAGATCTTTGCAAGAAATTAGTTGTAGAAAAAGATAAAGATGGTATTCCTACAAAGAAGAAGGTGGGGGAAGGGAAGAAGAAAAGAAGGCAAAAGAGGTGGAGGAGGAGAAGAAAGATGAGGGGGAAGAGAGAGGAGAAGCAGAGAAGTAGGTGAAGAAAAAGAAAGATGAGGGGGAAGAGAAAGAGGAGGAGGAAGACAAGGGGAGGAGGGAAACAAGGGGAAGGAGGAGGGAGACATGGAGAGGAGGAGGGAGACATGGAGAGGAGGAGGGAGACACAGGTAGACCAAGGGCAGGGGGAAGAGGGAAACAAGGGGAAGGAAGGAGGAGGGAGATGAGGGGATGAGGAGGGAGACAAGGGGGAGGAGGATGAGGAATTATTTAAAGAGCCTGGTGGAGTGGCAAGTTTCAAGAAGTTGAGCTGGTTCTCAACAGAGAATCTGAATCCTGGGATCTGGATTCAAAAGTACAACTCTCATTTCATAATGTGTATTCAGAGGGCAGGGCTTCTGCGCAGACCAAAGCAGGAGCTTTGGAATTGAAGCCCCGAACAGCTCAGCCCACATCTTCACTAGAACACATATTTAGTTTCTCTTTCAATGCAAACATTCTTATCAGGAAGCATGTATTGCTGCTCACCTGCTCACAGCACTGCTCTCATACTGTCAAGAGTCGGAAAGCCCTGGGTGTTCATTCCACTTCCACGTGCTAGGATGGGTATGTCCTGTGTCCTCATAAATTAAAAACTACTATCTAAGTCACATCTCCTGGAAGGCACCCAAATACACCTGTGTCCTTCTGGGTTCCCATCCTCTGCTGGCTGAGATTTTTTCTTTTTTATGTTTCTTCCTTTCAAGTTTAATAGAGTCATTAAAAAACTATTTCCTGAAGTGTGTTGTAGAATATTAAAGATGTTAAAGATGTGCTATATTTGTTTATATTGTGGAACATTTGTTTAATGATGCAAAAATATGTTGGCATTCTTTTATGTTGCATTTGATTAACTCTGTGAAACTGTGTTTCGTTGCCTGTCAAAAACATCTGATTGGTCTAGTAAGAAGCTGAACAGTCAATAACTAGGCAGGAGAAAGGATAGGTGGGGCTGACATGCAGAGATAAGCAATAGGAAAGATCTGAGAGGAGAGATGGAGGAGCGAGAAAATAAGGGGCCAGTTACAGAGCCACTCAGCCACACAGCCACTCAGCCAGTCAGCCACACAGCCACTCAGCCAGACAAGAAATAAGAAGGGAAGAAAGAATATATAAAAATAGAGATAGATAAAATCCCAGAGACAAAAGGTAGGCAAGATAATTTAAGTTAAGAAAAGCTGGCTAGAAACAAGCTAAGCTAAGGCTGAGCATTCATAAGTAATAACACGCCTCCATGTGATTATTTGAGTGTTGGGTGGCAGGCCCTCCAAAAGAGAAAAGAGTAGAAGAGTAAATAAAACAACAAAAGGGTTTTCTCCTTTGCGTTCACTCATTTGTGTGTGTATGTATGTGTGTGTATATATGCTCATGTGTATGTGCTTGTATGTGTGCATGTGTCTGTGCATGTGTGTATGTGCTTGTGTGTATGTGCGTATATGTTTGTGCATATGTGTGTATGTGCTTGTGTGTGTGTGTATGCGTGTGTGTGTGTATGTGTATGTGTGTGTGTGTAGCCAGAAGTCAGCACCTACTCAGCTTACTTTACCAGTACTATCAGATATCACCAGGTATCTTTTATTATCATTTTGAGCTCTAAAACCAGTACTACAACTCTAAAAATATTGCTGCTGTCTATTTTGCGGTAATGCCAAAAATATCTCATTTCCTGGTGACTAGATGTGGAGAGTTAGAATCTCTCTGGTATTAAGCGAATGAGTCCAACTGGTAAGGAAGGAAATTAAGGCGCTAATTGGACCCAATTGCTTTTAACAAATCACTTAAGTGTATTGCACACATTGTGCAGAACAATGAGCCAGGGAATTTGTTATAGAATATCAATGAGAGACTAATGTGTTCTTAAACTAATTGTCTTCTGGAACAAAAATAATAATTCAAAGACTGAACCCTGAAACTGAAGGATTTGTTTTTTTAAAAATCTACACAGAACAATCCAGTTTGGAAAAGAATTTATTTTATAAGGTGAAACATGCACTAGGAAATTCAGATATTTTTAGTATTATTGAAATAATTTTGGAATTACTATTAATCTTTTAAAATTGTTAAAAAAATTTTCAGGACAGTTCTTTTAATCGTATGAAAATTACTATTAGGTTCCTAGAAATAGAACAATAGTCTTGTGGCTCTCTTTCTTTTACTTTTCTTGATCTTTCTCTGGAGCGCTTCCCTCTTGTCTGCTGGCTGCCTGTGAGTGCCATCTGCCTGCACATGAACGCTAACCCTTTTCTTTATCACTGGATCTGTGGGGCCGATTTATTAATGGCCTTGATAACTGGCAGCAGAGAACCAGCGACTGCTGGATGGTGATGCTGTGTTAACTAGCTGTGAGACTAAGCTCCTATTTTGTTAGTAACAGAACGTAGTGGAATCTTCATGCCCTCTGCCTTCCTCCAGCACACCAATTTCAACAGCTTTCCCTTTTGTAACACCTGGCTCACAATGGCCTGACTACACAGGCAGGACACAGGTTTACGGAAGCGGTTTTGCATACTGTCCACAGATACCGCCGGATATGTCAGGCTACAGTTACGTTTGGGATGTGCGAAAGATGTGTCAGGGGATTCCAAATCTGTGCAATTTCATGGAGATTGTGGTGGCAGCATGCGCAGGGCCTGCACAGGCCAACCCAGAGTCCCGGTACTGAGAGCGGAATGTGAACACAGCTCCCATCCCTAAATAAGAACCTATTTCCAACTGACAACCTCTCGCAAGGGAAAAATTAGTCTTTCCAATGGCGTCTCACTGGGTATATGTATCATACTCAAGGGCAGGCCCTATGTCCAATAGGAAATGACTAACACAAGATAGATGTCCAAAACAAAAGGAACTCAAAGGTATTTTGGGAGATTTTTTTTCATATTGCCTTGTTTGGACTTTTTTTTAAAACCTTCCTTGCTATGGGAATTCCTACATCCATTAGTCTTTAAGTTACCTGCCCACTTGGGCGTGGCTTCTTATACTACAAATGCTGATGTAAACCACGCATCAGGTCTCTCTTACGGCTGTGGGATTCAGTTGCTGTTCCCCATTCGAGCAGAGGACTGTGATCTATGAGTCTACCCCTAAATAAATAACCCTTTATTATACTCAATTCTGACCTAGTGTGGGATTTCTTTTTAGGGTTTGTCTTCACTTCTTGGTCTTTTGCTTGTATATTTTGGTTTCTAATGTTGTGTTTTTATAGCTTTTGATGTGTGTGTGTGTGTGTGTGTGTGTGTGTGTTTGTGTGTGTGTATGTGTCAGGTGGGAAGAATTTAAGAGATGAGGGGAAAGAAACTACGATAAAAATACATTGTAGGAAAAAATATTTTCAATAAAGACATAAAAATAAAAATAAAATACTATTTTAATGGCCTCCTTTATAAGTTCATACATCAGTATCTATAATTCTAAAAATTAAATGATATCTAGGCTGCTTTAATAACATGAAAACGAACAGTGGTTGCATACCAGTCCGTAACAGTGTTCAGTGAATCATATGTCATGTTTTATATCTCAGATTGTTGCATATTATATACACATGGCAACAATAAGGGTATTTAGTTAACCTAGGCATTCCTTTCCTCCAGTATTGAAACAAGGTTGTCCTGAGACCTGATGAAAATATGGCCAAATCTCAACTGTATTGACTTTTCCATAATTGTAGCCCTGAGCTTCTGAGAGTGGTTTTTAACCATGATGAATAGTAGAATTATAAGGTGATGTTTAGAAATAAAACCGATGGCCAGGTGCAATCTGAAACAGTGAGTTCCAGATGTGGGGATGAGACTTGGGCATCAAGAGTGTTCCTGAAATCCCCCAGCTGTTTTCAATGTACAATCAGGGCTATCAGCTGCTTCAGGAAATAAAGCCATTAACGGAGCTAAACACCTCCTCGTTTCAGCTGGGCGGGTCTACCACCACGCCCCTTTCTCACCAAATGACTTGCTCTGAAAAACTATCGACTGGAGGATGCAAACCAGGATATAAAAGACTGTGATCCTTTGAAAGGCACTTTGGAAAATGTGATGCCAACTCCATGCTGCCAGTGTTGGCACATTCTTCCCACAGAAACTGAAGCTGCATTCCTTTCTTTTTCTTGGAAAGTACCCATGTAGCATATAGTCTACCACAAAACCCTAGCAAGAATCCAACCAATCTATGCAAAAGAAAGCTCTTACTCTACACTTAATTTTCCATGGATATACGATATTTTTAGAATATTCTTCTGACAAACACAAATCAGGCCACCTCTTACAATTCCATTCCATACCCAGACTCCCTTTATCTTTCAAGGCAAGCCAGCCCTCGATGGCATCAAGGATTAGGCTGTCTATAAATTAGGAGTCTAGTGCGCATGGGTCTGTCGTTCAAGCCCTTCAGGGTCCTGCCTACCCTAGGATACTAGCTGAGGCTGAACAATGGGCAAAACCCTAGATGGCAGGAGACAATTTAACCCTGTGCATAAAACTTCAAAAGGTACAAGTATGTGCTACATAAAAGGGAAGAACTGGAAGTGTGTTTGAGTGTGTTGCTAACGACTGTGTTTTGGTAAGAGCTGAGGTGGGAAAAATGATATCAGCTCCGTATTATGCCTTCTTTGGAAGGATGCTGTTGCCCAAAGGGTCTTCATCAACAGGAGGTGGTCCAGTAATCACTTGCTACTCATCTGAGATAAACATAGGGATGGAAAGCAAGCATTTAGAAACTTTATAGCAATTTGACAAAGTAATTTTGTAACTGTAAAATCTAATAATAATAATAAAACCTTGGCTTGTGTTTTAGGATGCCTTTTTCCACTTCATTTTTCATGTAATTTTATTACACTTTAGTTTATATTTTTGAGGGGAAAAAAAACTCAGCCAGTGACATTGAAAATAACACATTAAAAGGCCTCTTCACCACAAGCAGCCTTGGCTCTAATTTCCTTCCAAAGGCATTTTTGTAAAACCTAGTGTTCCTGGTGTTAAAAACGAGCGATTAAAAGACATTGAAATAAAAGAGATAAAAAAAAAACCAAACACGTAGCTATAGTTCAGTTGTGCTGCTCCTGAACTTTAAAAAAAAAATCCATCTCCATTATTTTTTATAGACTCATGATGTTAATGCAGACACCACAGCATGCATATAAAACTGAGGTAGAGCCGGGCAGTGATGGCACAGCACTTGGGAGGCAGAGGCAGGCGGATCTCTGTGAGTTCGAGGCCAGCCTGGTCTACAAAGAGAGATCCAGGACAGGCTCCAAAGCTACACTGAGAAACCCTGTCTCGAAAAAACGTACTCATTGTGCACACCAACCTCCCATTGAAATCACCTGCACAAGATTTTAGTTGTTCATCCACTATGAGCCTTCATTTTAAAATGTCCTGCGTAAAAATATTGAGCAGCAGATTAAGCTTTTGGGAGAAACACTCCGGTAAGTGGAGCTTGGTCCAGCCCTGGTACCTGAGGGAGGCAGGTGGAGCTGGAGAGATGAAGCCTGGTGAAATGTCCTCAGGAAATGACCTTCAAGGGAGCCATTATGGCCTCGGCCCTCTCCTCTTCTTCTCTCCTCTCTGGGAACCAGTGGGGACAACTCTGCTTGCTTGACCACCTTGCTCCACTCTTGTCCACGACCAGTGTCTTTGAGCAATGGATTCAGGAGGTGACTGAACCTTGAAAATTGTGACCCCAAATAAACTTCTTCTCTTCTTAAGTTGATTTATCTCAGACAGTTGTTACAACAACAAATACAGAATACCACAAAAATGGACAGTGTTCTGCTTCAAGTATGCATAGAGCTATCACAGTTATTCAAAGAAGAATCATTTTATCCCACCATTACACTGCAAAAAACAAGAAAAGAAAAGAAAAGAAAAGAAAAGAAAAGAAAAGCAAGTCTAATCTCCTATTACCATCTGCTAGGATAGACAACAGCATATCAATTGCTGCTCCTTAATGTGACAAAGCAGAGATTTTTGTACACTCTTGCTATGGTGTGATAGACTTAGATTTTTTTATCCATCAACCAATAGGATAAGGGGGAAATGACACTCTGCGACTTTTCTGGGCGGTTCAGGAAATGCTGTATGGCTTCCATCCAGTTCTCTTGAAACTATTGCACTAGGGCTGTCCCCTCTGAGATTCTCCATCTACAAAGGCAGCCTCTGGGCTGGAAGAAGCCCAGGGAGAAAACAAGTGCATTATTATAGTAGTCTTTTAAACCTCTTCAGTCTACGTGTAGTGTGTGAAGGAGTGACCGAGCCTCCTGATGATTCTAGAGCCCGACTGTGTAAATCTCTGTAGTTGGTCAATTCCTTCAAGTCATCACAGCCTTGCTAGGAGAGCGTTCAGCTATGGCAAAGCCAAGACAACACACGCCTGCTGCTTTTTGTTCAAATTCCTGATACATGCTATTCACAAGCATAATACCACGATGATTGCTTATACTGTCGACTTTACTATTGATTGTTTTGCAATCAAATAACCCAACCTAGGAAAGTATTTCCACAGCACCATGTCTTTACCTTTCTAAGCAGGGCTCTAATAGGAAATAAAGCACAATTATATTGGTTAAAACTGGCAAATGAAGAGGTTCTATTTTTGGAAGAAAAAACTCTTTTTCATGGCTCTGCTTTTGATAACAAATTTGTTCTTCAATATCCACAGGGGACTAGCTTTGAGACACATACTTTATATACACACACACACACACACACACACACACACACACACACAAACAGAGAGAGAGAGAGAGAGATCCTTATACCCCAAAACACAGATTAAATAAGTGCAAGAAAGGTTGATATTTTGACATTACAGTTTTAAGAAAAGCATACTTTTTTTTTTCACTAGCTTTTAGTAATCAATTCTTTCTTTTTTTTTTTCTCCCCAAGATAGCGTTTCTCTGTGAAACAATCCTGGCTGTCCTGGAATTCCCTCTGTAGACCAGGCTGGCCTCAAACTCACAGAGATCCACCTGCCTCTGCCTCCCGAGTGCTGGGATAAAGGCATGCGCCACGTTTAGAAATTGAGTCTTAATTATCAAATGTCAAAAGAAATTTGGAAGTGGAGGCTACATTTGGATAAACTGAAAGTATTTTATTTGCCTAAGCATGGTTAGGGACAAAAGGCGACATCTTTTATAACTTTTAATTCTCTGTGCACCACGATTTTATGCCTTTCTAAATGCCCTTCTGTTTAACTATTATTTGGATTTACATTGGCTCTCTGTTAGCCTTGCAAATTTTAAATGCAGCTTGACCGCAAGTTAACCATTATCCTCCATTGTTTGAAAACATCAGTCAGGAAGAACTGATACAGGAGGCACACTGCAGCTGTCTTCCATATTCCTCCTCCAACCAGCACCACCACTGTCTTTCCACCCTCTTTAGACCAGTACCATAAATCTTCATTTCATTACAACTTATATTGTTTTACCTTTAATTTGGGATTACTTATACAATATAATGAAAATTAATAAATGTTCAATTAAAGCATTTTCTAACTGTAAAATTTATCTCAATATCTTAGGTTGGGATAAAATGTATCACTGCTTCCCCCATCGAAATTGACAAAAAGCAGGATGAGGGATGCACTTCAGTTGGTGGAGGATGTACAGAGCACGCATGATGCCCTTGGTCCAGTTTCCAGAGCCGTGCAACTCCAGTGATAATACATACCTGAGATCTCAGCACTCAGGGAGTGGAGGCAGGAGGACCAGAGAAGGCCAAGGTCATCTTGCTGGGCCACACACAGAGAGCTCAAGGGTTGCCTTGGTTATATGAAACTGTCTCAAAACATGAATGAATAAATAAACAAATAACATCTTCTTATATAGCTACTTTTTATTTAGCAGCAGGAGTTCTAGGAACAAATTAAGACTGCCAGAGGAGGGCCAGTTTCATAATGGAAGCATGGCTAGCCACCTCTGAAACTGTGTCAGGAAAGGGAAAGGCAGTAGCTGGCTATTCATGAGATGCTGCTGGCCAGTTCTAAAGCAGTCTAACTAGAGAACTGAAGTAGACCATCTTTGTAAGGAAAGCAGGTGAGCTTATAATTGAATGGAAGCTCAAAGCTCAAGATTGCGTAGCCCCATTGTTTTTGTCCCTGTGCGGTCACAATGGTAGAGGGATGTTAGGATTGTAAAAGAGGAAATAAATGGCATCCTAAAACAAGAAGCCAGAAAGACTGAGGTCCCATAATTCCTTCTTAAGGTACAGCCCCCAATAAACTAAGTCCCTCCCACAAGGCCCCACCTCTTAAAGGGCCATTATCTCACAACCACACTGACGATCAAGAATCCCACAAACAGACTTTTGAAAATGCACCTGGACCATTAACAAGCTGCTTTATCCTCAGTCTTCCAGAGAGGACATGATGCTGGCTGGGATGAAGGTGGCAGCCTTGAAGGTGGTATCTAGTGGTCAGATGTAATTTGATGCTAACACCATCAAGATTTTATAGTTGTACTCAAGATGGAATGTGTGAGAAAATAAGAATCAAAAATAACTTTAAATCCATAGATATTTACAGCTTGTCTCATGCCATATAAAACAAAATCAGGAAATAAAACCAGAGCCAGGTGCTCTCTGACATCTAGTGTAGGGTTTGTTGTGGATGGTTCAAAGGAGCCCAGCCCATGATTGAGGTCTCAGTAGCCACATGGAAGCTGTCGTAGCCCTGTGCAAAGTTCTTTATCAGGCCCTTTTATTTGGTGAACTTGAAATATGTGTTCTGGACTCCGAGGCCCTGCAGCTGCTTTGAGGACGTGCTCCCAAGCCTTCTAAAGCCTCAACCAGTGGTTACTGAGGTCAGAGGGAGAAAGAACATCATATTGAAGTCTTTGCAGATTTTCTGGTTGACTCGAAATAACTTTATGTGGTATAATAGAAGGAATCTAACCAGATTCAAATTTCTCATTTCCAAAGCGAAAGCTGGATGAGTATGAGCTTTTCAACCCATTGACCCAAGTGATACAGGTTTTCAGGACCTTACTGGGGAACTCCTCTCTCTGGCTTGGGTAAAGGCAAATTTCTGAGAACAGCTACTAAGAGAGTTTCTGAAGCTTCCAAGAACCAGCGGCCTTTTCAGAGTTGTGTTCTTAATGCCTATCTAGTTCACAAACTTGGCTGTTCTCTTGTTAATGGTTACTTTTCTATTTGAAAATGTTCTAAGTAGATGAGATTCATCTACAACTTTATTAAAGGACTTAACATTGAAAAAGGGTATGTTGTCCAACTCACATGGTCCAGAGCAGTTAACCTGAGTGTCTCTCTTGTGGTCATAAGGAGGCTCCATTGGCTCTGGTTGTTAGAGCTAAGAGTTGGAGGGCTCTGAGTTTCAAATTAGCCTAAGGCGGTGCAAGGTTAGGGTTGGCTACAGAAGTTTTCCCATTATAGCCAAGTGAATTATCCAAGAGGAAACGGAGAAGGGTTTAAATTGATGCACTTCGATGTCGCAAACGCCTTTCATGCTATGATATAACTAGACCTGAGTTCATTTTCGCAAAGTGGTACCCTTGTTCATTCCTCTGGGGCTTTACAGGCATGCTCCCCCTAGGTTAAGACAACTGAGCAATGATCTCCTCATCAATGTCTTGATGTATGACATCTGCCAGGATGTTTGAGTCAACCTTACTGCAATCTGTGAGACTGAAAGATAAGTCTTTTTCTTTGGAAAAGCATGAACAAATTTTGCTACCCCCACCCAGCCCTTTGGGTCAAGAATTATTAACTATATAACTATTAAGAAGTGGTCAGAAGAACTTTCAAAAAAACCCGAACAGAGTATTAACTTAAAACCTGACAGTAAATCCAAGACTTCAAGAATCATTCACCAGATAAGTCGTAAGTAAGAAGACCGCAGTTAACCAAGAGCCTAACAAGACATACAAAACATAAAGCCAGAAAATCCAAGTTTTTAACAGCAGTTTTTGGAGGGGTGGGGAAGATCCTGAGAAATGAGCCAAAACAAAGCTTAAAATTTAAGCAAATGGGAGTGGGAGACACAAACTTGCAATGAAAATGAAGCTAGAACTGTTTATTTAGTCAAGGGTATTTGGCTTATTTCAAATACTGCTACAAGAAAGAATTTTCTCTTCTCTCAGGGATAAAGGCACAAAATATTAAAAGATATCACTAATGGAGGACATGGCGTGCTGCCCAGTGAGCTGGTCTAACACTGAAGTCATGTTAATTTCATGTTATAATTTGCCGCCTAATAGCAGTCACATTGGCTGTACATAGATGCAGTCTAGAAAACCTCAGAATACTGTATTTAAAGGAAGCATGGTATGATTCAATCATATTGAGAGATGGCTTCCTCACTATCCTGGGTCTGAAAACTCTCTTGTAAATAGCAGGAGTTATGCTTGTATCACACAGAGAGACACTTCGAATATTGACTGCTTCTGAGGTTGCATAAGAACAGAAAGCCAACTGAAGTCCACAAGTTCATTCATTCGGACAGGGAAAGAACAAGCTAGACACCCACTTAAGATGGTCTAAGTCTTCCTTTGAAGTGCTCTGGGAGCTTACCTGGATTTGCTCTTCCCTCCTTTGTTGATTCTAGCTTTCCCATTCAGTGTTTTCCCTGCCTGGGATTTTTGATACAGATACTTCTAGTTCTCCTTTTATTTTTATGCCTGCACCTTGTGTTACAGTCTACTGGGTAGATGCAGGGAGGAGAGCCAGATGGAAGCTACATCCTGACACCAAGAAGTTTCTTTCCAACCTGGAGAGATGGCTCAGCAGCTGAGAGCCTTGACTGCTCTTCCAGAGGGCCCAGGCTCTATTCCCATCATCCACGGAGTAGCTCACCACCGTCTGTAACTCCAGTCTCAGGGAATCCAGCATCCTCATCTGTCCTCCTTGGGCACCAGGCACAGACTTGGTGGTGCCCAAAGAAAACACCCGGATACATTATATATGTGAAATTTCTTCCACGCTAAATTCAAAGTCTGAAAGAATGGTGCTTAGAAATGATTCTCACGTACAGGATTCTCGAACTCCCCAAAGCACAGAGTACCTGTATGAGCTCACCAAGGAAGCGCTACTCACTACTTACTAGGAGAAAATTTCACTACACTAGTAAGGCCATGAAGACTGAACATAAAAGTAATAAGTGAACGAGTAAAGGTTGTATTGGAGGCATTTCAACATTTTTTTTTGAAGAAAGGATACTAAGGGTCTTCATCCCTTTAACTTTGAGAAATTTTCTAGGCACTTAAGTGGAAGATGGACGAGCCTATATGGTTGTGGGAAGAGATGAGAAGCATGAAGCAGAACCCTGGCGCTCTATGGCCTGGAGAAACCATTTGAAATGTAATGCATACCAGACCCTACCCCTTCACTTCCGCAGTTCTGCAAGAGGAGAGCAACAGTGCGGTGACCAAAATAACACCAACTAACCAGCGTTCAGTTAGCAGTTGGGCAAGATGATTTAGAATTCTAGTCATCTCTTTCACTCCTTGGCAGCTTCAGGGAATCTGATTCAGGCCATGAATAATCCCTTTGAAACAAAACGTCTCCTCTAGCGGGCTAATTAGACCATTACTAAGGACAAACTATCCAACATCAAAAGCGTGGACTCAAAGAAATCACGTGATGGGCAGTCTTGTCCCCAAATTAAAAGCATGCTCAGCTTTAAGAGTTCGCTGCCGTCAATGAGGGGGTGTGAAATAATTACACACACGCTTCAGTCAAGGAACTACAGCACACACCGTAATAAAGCGTGACTCGCTTCTGAAAAGAGATCATGTTTGCTATTTTCAGTGCTTGAGTTGGTGCTTGGAAGTCTCTCCTCCACTCCTGATTAAGTCATTCATCATCTCTGCGAGGCTGCTGTTGCTACAATGTCTCCTCAGTTAGAGAGTCAAGGCTGTCGCTGCTGAGGGTGTTTGAGATGAGGCTGGAAGTCAACGGAAGGTCTCGGTGGTAATAATTACAGTGAGACTGCTCCCCAAATTACCAGATTATTTCCTCTTGGGGTCAAGACCCTCCATCTTCTTTATGCCTAAAATGGACCACCGAGTGACCTATTACCCCCAGTCCAAGCACCAAACCATCCACTTTATTCATGGGACAAATGACTATATAAACACATCACCTCTATTCTCAGTGTCTGGTTTACCTTACATTTACATTCCTCCGAAAACAAGGAGGGAGGGTGTGGTTAACATTCAATAACGGATTTCCTTTGGAAAGATTCCTTACGCTATTTATAATGACAGACAGTGTACTGGTTTGAGTGGGAACATAGCCCATAGCTACGCCATTTGGACACTTGGTCCCCATTTGTTGGTACTATTTAGGGAGGTCGAGGAGGTGTGGCCTCGTTGGAGGAAGTATGTTACTGGAGGCGGACTTTAAGAGTTTAAATACTTGTGCCATTTCCAGCTTGCCCTCTCTGCTTCCTGCTCATTGTAGAGATGTGTGTCTCCAGCTGCTGCTCCAGGTGCTGTCCTCGCTGCCGGCAGCCACACTGTCCCCAGCCTCATGGACTCTTAGCCCTTTGGAACCAGACGCCCAAATAAACTCTTTCATAAGTTGCCTTAGGATTGTGCATTATCACAGAAACAGAAAAGTAACTAAATAGACAGTACTAAGCAAACAAAGATTTTAGATTTTCTGCAAATGTAATGAAACCATTTCTTCAAACCTACTATTTTGAGACTCTGGTGATGGATGGGTGGCTTCTTAAGTCCTCTCTCTCTCGTGTCTCCCTTCTGCAGACATTAGACCACAATGAAATGATCCAATAAAGACTTCTGAAGAGATGGAACTACAAAAGAGCAGACATGGCAGTCTCCTAAAACTCCATCTCATGCAATACTGTGCTCATAATGTAGCTACTATCTACACAGTGTTAGGAAATGGGGAAGCAATCTGAACCAGTTATCTGCAAAGCCACTCAACTCAGATGCACCCCTCATCCAGCAGATTTTGTTTGCCTCGTAAAATTCTGCCATACTGAGGACCAGAAGACCTGAGACCGGGATTCATGAGACTGTTCCAGCTAACTCTGAGGTCAGCTTCCTGGACTGCAATCTACTTACCTGGAAAATAAAACCCACAGTCTTTGTAAGAGGCAACACATGCGAACTTACTTTGTATCCATGTGATAATACATTGTATGCCATAAACCACCTTATCATACTGTTTGCTAAATAACTCTTTAGCTAAAAGTAAGTCTATCGAATATTTTGCCAGATATTTTCTTTCTTCTAATGGCATAACACTGCCTGTTGGAACCAATTCTAGAACTTTCTGAGTACCCATTGCTCAACTAGGGAGAGAAGTTGTCATAAGAGCAGTAGGATTTTCTTGCAAGGGGGCTGATACTGAGATTGTATCAGGGTACCTAAGAGCCATTGTCCTGGTAGTTTTCACTATTTTGTGAATTTTATTTGTTTTTTAAAAGTTCCAATTTTTATTGCTTACTGCATTTCCTGCTGTACTTTTATGCTGCACTAGTTCTCTTACTTAGCAGTTTGAAATTGAGTGATTGTTGAATGAATCGTGGTTTAAATGTTTTTCATTTCCGCTCTAACTCAGTCACACATTCATTTCATATCCTGAACAAAGATAATTCCAAGAAAGGTTTACATCGTAAGGTTCTGGAAAGAAACATAAATGCTAAATAACAAGAAAGAAAGTTGTTAGGGGAGTAATTTAAAATAGCGTCTGTGTTAGCCAGCTTTTAAACTGATTGATTTTGTATGTGTGCATGCACATAAGCATTTGTGGGGATACTTATTTCCATGGCATGCATGTGGAAGTCAGAGGACAACTTGCAAAAGCCAGTTCTCCCTTTCCACCATCTGGATCCCTGGGATCAAACTCAAGTTAGCAAACTTGGCACCAAGTGCCCTTACCCACTGAGCCATGTCTCCAGGTGAGCTAACTTCTTTGTTACTGTAACCAAATATTTGAGGTAGGCTAACTTCATAATGGAAAAGAAGTTTATTTAGCTCACAGTTCTGCATATCTGGGGAGCTAATAGTGCCCTGGCTCTGTCACAGTGCTGGCCTCTCACCAGGAGGATGCTGTGCAGAGTATCTCATGGAAAGAGACAAGGTGGGCGTGTCTGTGTGTCTGATCATCTTTTCTCTTCTTAAGAGTTATCAGTCAAATCCAAACCAGTCACGGGGGTATCATCTTGGCCACCTGATCTAACTCCAGTTCTTTCCTCAAGGCCTGCCTGTCACCACACAGTGGGGTTGTTTCTGCTCTCCTGATACTTTCTGCTTGCAGCCAGGTGGCAAACCATAGTCAAAGCGTAGCAGCAGCATGTTTGGTGTTAGTGTCTCCACTCGTCCTCCAGCACCTGAAGGATAAATTTTGCTCAGAAAGTTTGCTAATCATGTGACTTGGAAAACATGTCTTGGTAAAAAAATCATGTTGGAAAATACTGAATAGATACTTGTGCCAGCTCAGAAAGTTCCACTTACTTTTGTCTCCTGTCCCTGCACCATTCCATGTGGGTGTGCATGAAACAACCGCACAACTATGCGGTGGAGCTTTCCCACCACATGTGTCTAACTGTTGGAATACTGTGGCCATGGTGTTTAAAGTCTGTGCCAGCCAAGAATCCATTGCCCCAGGCCGTTACACCAGGCACTCTTGCAAGCTGGGCAGTAACAAGAAAATTTGGGGTTGGGCAGGGGATAGAGTGTAGCTCTTTCTTCCTGTCATTGCCCACATAATTGTATGATAGAAGTCATCTTTCTCTGATAATTATCACAGTACTCTGGGTCCTTTCTATTTTCAGAAGAACAGCTCTATTCCGCCAGCATTTTCACTCCCAATCCAGAATCAGCTAGCTCCTTTCCTTCATGCAGATAAAGACCAGGCCACTAATTTTGTCCTCCTCAGCACCTACTTATTTGAGTCTTATTGTTAGCTGGTTCTCCATCCTTGTCCTCAAAACCATCTAAAGCAAATAAGATTCACCAAAACTAAAGCAAATAAGATTCACCAAAACTAAAGCAAATAAGATTCACCAAAACTAAAGCAAAATAATATGTGTTTAAACTGCTTCAAATTGGTGATAAATAGAAGATGGGAGAAGGAGGGGTCGTAGGAACGTGGCATCTCAGTGCAGACGAGTCCAGATCCTGATATCTCTTGTATGTGCTGGAACAAGGCTGCTCTCTGCATGATCACTCTCACCTCACAGAAACGAGAATTTGATTTATGTGATTCAGGATGTCCCCCAACAAAGGCAAACTAGTCACTCAAGGGAGTATAGCTAATCCTGAGGTAAAACTGAAACAGACAGTCAGCAGACAAGCTACAAAAACCCTCCTTCATTTGATATACATAGAACAAAGTTTGTGTCATGTGATCAGCCTTCCTCCTTCCTTTCTTCCTCCCTTCCTCCCTCTCTCCCTTCCTTCCTGTTGTAACAGTCCTAGCTGTCCTGGACTACCTCTCTCTCTGCCTGTCTCTGCCTCCCCCCTCCCGAGTGCTGGTATTAAAGGCGTACCGGTTTGTGATCAGCTTTCTTACTTGGTTCCAAGTGCAAGAGTATCTCCTGTGGTAGCCAATTCAGAATTCAGTACGTTGTTTTCCACAACATGTAATCCCAAGCTAGTCTGACCTTGTGGAAGGAGACGCCGTACGTGCCTAGATGGGAAGCTGCTGTTCGTTGATGTTCTCCATCAGCATCATTTCCCAGCTGAACCTCTAAGGGGCTGGCGGCAGAGATTACACTTCAGTGCTCAGCGCTCAGGGGTGCAACTCTCCTAATTTGTGTTGGGGCTTCGGAAGCTCAGCTGAGAGTAGAATTTACATTCTCTCCTGAAGACAGAAGACAGCAAGCAAGTATGAGCCCTTGGCATGCAGACCACCAGGGAGACATTTTAAGGTGAGTTATGGCATTATGGAAGGAAGCTGAGATTTTCCTTCAAAGCCATCCTGAACCGTTTTAACAGGGACGAATCAGCCCACCGAGAACACATGCTCAGTCTTTGAAGCATGGCTGGAGCACCTGTCCCCAGGAAATAAATAAGAATCAGATGTTTGCAGAAGGCCGCTTTAAATGTCCGTTGTGGTGTGCTCACTGGGAGACTCTTTTCAACGTCTTCCCTGGAATTTTAACGTAACTAGTTATGAAACGGGACACTCTCTGCCGTCACTTGAATGAACACACAAAACAAATTCAAAGAACTGAGGGCTGTTTTCAGGGGACAGCGGAAACGTGCAACGGTGGACCTGGACCTCAAAGACTGTGAGGATTCTTTCCCATGTTTGTACTCTAAGTTTTGCTGAGGAGAGGTGAGGCAGGTGCCTATACATTTCCTGGTTTGAATATGGACCCCCCAGCCAGGAAGGAAGCTGTACTAGCATCTACTTTGGGGTACCAGCTTACTATCCCCCCCAACTCATACAGCACCCTTCCGTTTACTTCTTTCAATACCTACCAATGCAAAAGCAACAAGAAACAGGGAGGTACACTTCGTACTCCTCCAGTACCCAAGGGCATCATATGAGAAAACTCTTACCGCATGAAAAGGAGTCACCTTTTCTGATTTGAGGCACTGCCACACTGGAAACAGGCTTAGCTTTTTAGGGGTCTTTTGCTGGTCTTTTGTCGGTCCCATTTTAGAGGAAACAATTCTGTAACCAGGTGTTTAGCTTTTCAGTGGAAATCAATTCATGTAAAGCTCTCTGTCTGAGCCTAATGAACTGTTGAAATGTCTTAACACACCTTTAAGGTAAAGATGTTTAGGAGTAGATATAACACTGTAAGTGTTGTTCTTTTCAATTATACTCATTTCAATATTATTTTAATTCTAAGTTGTTAAACAGCATATTTGAGAGAAACTTCACAAGAACATTTCAAAGGAAAGGAAAAATTTCTACTATTCTTACACACACACACACACACACACACACACATTGAACTGAGAAAATGCTTCCAACAGATCGGCCTGTAGGTAAGTAGTCTTGGAGGCATTTTCTTGACTGATGCAGATGTGGCAGAGCTCAGGCCATGGTGGGTGCCTAGGAGGTCCTGGGGTTATATAAGAGAGCAGGTAGAGCAAGCCAGTAAGCAGGACTCCTCTACGATCTCTGCCTCAGTTCCTGTCTCCAGCTTCCTGATCAGCTTCCGTCCTGTCCCTGCCTTGACTCCCCTCAAGGATGGACTGTCATAGGCGATGTGGGCCAAGTAAACCCTTTCCTCTCCAAGATGTTTTTTTTTTTCTTATGATCTTTATTGTAGCAATGGAAACTTAACTAGATCACTTCCTCTGAGACTTTTTGTTTCTTGCAAAGGAAATTATTAGTATTTGTCCATGGCCTATGAAAGAGCAATTATAATGTCCTGCATTGCATGGGGTCACTGATGGTTCAAGTTGAAATGTGTCAATGTGTATAACAGCAGTTGACACATTATATTTTGCTTATCCCTTCATCAATAATCATTTATTACAAATTTCATCAGAAAGAAATGAATTCAGGTGACTACTTACATTCAAAGATTACACCGAAATCCTCATTCACTAAGTTATTTGGCTACATAACACTTCAAGTAAAAGAAATAACTGAAGACATTGGTTTCAAAATCACGTAAGTGTGAGCATTTTTCCATCATCCCACATACAATGAAACTGAGTGATAGGCCCAATGAAAAATCTTTTCAATGCAATTAGATCAATGTTCATACTTGCATCCCAAGATCTCTGCCACTGTCCCTTAATTCAAAGCTTATTTCTGTGGTCGACTGGCTTGGAGTCTTTTATGAGTATCCAGAATGAGAAGTAACTGTAACATGTTTTTCTGACGGCTAAGGACATTGAAAAACTTTTCGTAAGTTTATTGGCCATTTGTATTTCAGATTTTAAAACTGTTCATTCATTAACACACTTGTTGATTTGATTGGTTTCTTATTATTTAATTTTTGAGTTATTTATATATATGAACTCTTTACTGCTTTAGCTAGCAAAGATGTTCTCCATCTGTACGCTGGCTTTCCCACCTGTTTCATTTGCTGTACTGAAGCTTTTTAACATTGTAAAATCCCATTTCTTCACTTGTTTCTTGAGCTATTGGCGTCCTTTGCAGCAAGCCCTTGCTTGTGCTCACATCTAGGGGCATTTTTTCTGTGTCCCTGTAAAGCTTTCAGAGTTTCAGGTCTTATATTAAGGACTTTGATTCATTTTTTAATTGATTTTTTTCCCAGGGTGAGAAATAAATATATAGTATCATTCTTCTATTATGTTTGCTACCTTTTCTACAATGTATATTTGGGGATGATTATTCAAAAGTCACATGGCTATAGTTATTACAGTGATTTATGTGCTGTTTTTATACCATACTGTTTTTATCACTATGGCTTCTTAGTAATCCTTGGATTTATGTGTGAGATCCCTGCAGCACTGCTTTTTACTCAGAGTGTTTGAACTATTTGGGGTCTTTTCTTACCTGCACATGATGTTTAGGATTATGTTTACTATTTCCTTGAATAATGTCATTGGAATTTTAATTGGAATTGCATTGAACATATAGATCACTTTTAATGTTTTAGCCAATTTTGACAATTTAAATTATGCTGATGCATGAGCCTAGATGTTTAGTCTTAGACATCGGCATTTTGAATTTGGGTAAATTTTTTAAATCAGAGTCTATAATACGTCTCCAAGGCTCCCCGTTTGAGACACGTGGCATTGTGTCTGAGTAATCTACCAGAAAAGGAAGCTACCATATGTCACAAGTCATCACGAGAATTCTCATTAAGAAGCATAAAAGCATAAATCTGTTTTCCAAACCTGGTTTCTCTTCGTTTCCACTCTATTATTATCATATTCCTAATGAGATTATAAATTCTATCAATACATGTGAAATAGGGGGAAAGCTTCCCAGCAATGAAAGTGTAAGGTTTGCTTCAGTACCTAGCTTTCCTAGAGATTTAAAAAACAACAACTTTTGTCATATTTTCTGTCTGCTTGCTCCTTGTACAAAGGTCAGAGGACATCTAACAAGAATCAGTTCTCTCCTTTGACCAAATAGGCCCCAGGAATTAAATTCAGGTCACTAGGCTTAACAGCAGGTGCCTTTACCAGCTCAGTAGACCTTTCCTAAGAGGTTAAAAAAAGTTTTGCAAGATGTCAATACAATATTTTGCAATTGCTTCATTAAAATACACAATTTATTGATATTTCTATTGTAATCACAGAATTGAAACCAGCCTCTCACAATGAATTTCAGGCAATCTTATTATACCTTTCTGCATTATTAGCAGTTGACCCACTCAACTGCATTTTTTTCTAGCCTCAGATTAGATGTGAACTAATACACCTTCTGTGTCTATGCATTCACCTATACTAATATCTTATACATCATCAAATCATCAAAGGTGTGGTCATTGGTGCCCAGCTTCTTTCACTGAGTGTGGTGGTTTGAAGAGAGTGGCTGTCAGAGGCTGGGATCTTTGAATGCTTAGTCAATAGGAAATGGTGCTATCTGAGGGGGATTAAGAGGTGTGGCCTTGGCGGAGGAAGTATGTCACTGGGGGTGGACTTTGGGGTTTCAGAAGCTCAAGTGGGCCCAATGGCTCTCTTCCTACTTCCAGTTGATTCAGATGTAGAACTCTTAGCTCCTTCTTCAGCATCATGTCTACCTGCGTGCTGGCATGCTCCCTGCCAGGAAACTAAACTCTGAAACTGTAAGTGCTTTCCTTTATAGGAGTTGGCATGGTTATGATGTCTCTCACAGCAATAGAACACCGACTAAGACACTAAGCATGCTTTCCAAGTCCATCCATGTTGTAACTTCATTCTTCTTTAATATTTGTGATTTAAATAATACTTTTATGATTTAATAAATTAAATAAAATAAATGTCATCATTAATTTGCTTATTCCTTTAATGAAGTTATCAATTGGCTATTTTGAAAAATATATTATGAGCTCGTCTACAAATTTTTTTGTTGAAAAACCTTTTCCTTTGTCTTGAGCGGAAGTTAGCTCAGTCCTAGTATGCTTCTTGTTGCTGTGATAAATTCCTTGGCCAAAAGCAGCTCGGAGAGGAAGGGGTTTATTTAAGCTATAGCTCATAATCCATCAGGTGGAGAAGCTAGGACAGGAACCTGGAGGCAGAAGCTGAAGCAGAGACCATGGAGGAACCCTTCTAACTGCCTTTACTCTTTATGACTTGCTCAGCCGGCTTTCTTATACAACCCAGTACCATCACGTTGGGCTGGGCCTTTCTGTACCAATAATAATTCCAGCTAGTGGCTCACAGACATGCCCACGGGCCAATCTAATGAAATACGTTCCTCAATTGAAGTTCCCTCTTCCCAGGTGACACTAATTTGACAATTGCCCGTCAGCACACTCTCCTGAATTAAGCTTTCCTCGGGTTCCCCAGAGCTCTCTTGTCCTGTTACCATGCCCATGGCTACTAATCCTAAGTATGGTTAGCGAGCCTCTGCTGCATTCTCCAGAGCTGTGTAATGTCCGCATCCTCTACTCTAAGCCCCTGCCTACCATTGTAAGAATCCTGGTAAGCCACTTCACAAAAATCCCCAACTCCTGATGTCACAACAAGTTCACCTTGGTTTCAGTGATCCACTGACCCCTTCGGTATGCTTACTAGTTAGCTGTGGAAGTTTGAATGTAATTGCCCCCCATAGGATAATAGGAGTGGCACTATTAGGAGGTGTGGCTTTGTTAGAGGGGATATGGTCTTGTTGGAGGAAGTGTGTCACTGTGAGAGCAAGCTTTGAGGTTTCCTATGCTCAGAACACTGTCCAGAGAGTCAGTTGGCTTCATGTTGCTCTCTCAGCTCCAGCACCATGTCTGCCAGAATGCTGCCGTACTCCCCATCTTGATGATAATGGACTGAACCTCTGAAACTGTAAGCAAGCCTCCCCAGTTAAATGTTTTCTTTATAAGATTTGCCACTGTCATGGTGTCTCTTCACAGCAATACAAACCCTAACTAAGATATTAGTTTACAGCATATAGTTTATAATTCAGAACTACCTTTTCTGTATTTGGAGTTCAGCTTATCTCTAGTACCACAAACTTTCTTTACTATCACAATAGCTTACATGAAACTTGTCTTGCTGCTTTTGACAAAAGGGTACCCCATATGTATTTATGGAATATATAGGTCCTATGATAATCCTAAGTTTTAACCTTTGAGAAAGTGTCAAACTGGTGCTGAAATGACTGAATAGTTTATATCTCCCTCAGGAATGTATGAGTGTCCCCATTCCTCAATGTCCTCCCAGTACCTTCGATTACCCGTTCTTATTTATTTCAGTCATTGTGATTGGTTTAAAATGTATCTCATTTATAGTTTTGATTTATCTAGCACTTAAAGATATTAGATTTTTCATTTTTCATGTTTGCTGGCCAACTGCTTATCTTCTCTGGGGAAATATTTATTGAAATATTTGACATATTCCTATTTTTGCTTTTGAGTTATGTTTTCTTTTTTAATAGCCAATATCAGATAGATCAAAGAAATTATAGTCATATAAAATGACCATAATCTCATTAGATTTGAGTTTCTATATCAAAATACCATTAATTAGTTTATTTATAATCCACAAAATATATTTCTAATGGTTCCAATGGTTAGAAAATACAACATTAAATTTTAGAAGACTTAGGACTTCGTCAATGGCCACTTTCTGGTCTATACATGGCCGTCTCTCATGATAGCTATAGTAATAGAAGTAAGGGGAAAAAATGGAGTATGGAAGATGTCAGGGAGCTCTCTAGCACTTCGTTTTAAGGGCACTAATATTATGTGTGAATCTTCCCACTTAGTGATATAACCCTCTTCCAAAGGGTCCTTTTCCCAGTAGTTGTAGTATCCATATGAATTTGTTATGAATCAGTACATACAGCTTAGGTTATTGCACTCCAGTTTAACACAACTTACACAGTAAGTCGGTTTCAAAATTCTTAGTCAGGATAAATGACACATCACCACCAGTATTATTTTCAATCTATAGTAACATAAAATGGTTTTATTCATATAATGAGAGCAAATTTTTTATTAATGTTCAAAATTTAACTCTGTTTCCAACTGTAATCTCTGTTTAAGCTATTTTTGTTTGTTTGTTTGTTTTGGCATACCATTCCTGCATCAAAATCAAGATAAAAAGAGGAGTGGGGACTAGAAACTCTCTATGAAGAGCTCTTGGGGAAGGAAGCTCTCTAAAAACATAGCCATGCACTCATACAAATCACAGGACTCATTATTGTTGGCTCCTGTGATTACTTTTTCCTTTCCTTCAATGGGGTGTCCAAGTTGGGTAGCCTGTTGGTTGCTGGATCTTCAATTGTTTGGGTGTCCCGCATGTTCATTAACTCTATGGGAGAGAGCTTCTGATCTCCTGGGTTGGCCTGAGTGGCAAAACCTTCAGAATCAGACTTTGAGGCAGGGTACCTTGATCCATAGAGAAGGTATTTGTCTGATGAGTTTCTACCCCTGCTACTCTTACTTTAAAGATGTGCAGTGCTATTATTTGAGACGATTTGGAGGAAAACCTAATTTGTCTCTGGGCTCAGAGAAAGAGAAGGAGCAGGGCCCCTTGTTCTGTCCCACCCAGCTAGCTTACACCCGAAATAATCACACAGAAACTGTATTCATTTAAACACTGCCTGGCCTATCAGCTACAATCTTCCATTGGCCAACTCCTACATCCCAATTCAACCCATTTCCATCAATCTGTGCCTTGCCACATGACCATGGCTTACCAGCAAGATTCTAACAGGCCTCCATCCCAGGCAGGAGATCCATCGTATCTCGACTCTGCCCTTCTTCCTCCCAGCATTCCGTTCTGTCTACTCCGCCTACCTAAGTGCTGCCCTATCAAAAGGCCAAGGCAGTTCCTTTATTCAACTAATGAAAGCAACATATAGACAGAAGAACCTCCTACATGAGGATTCCTGCTCAGACAGAGTGAATGAAGTACGCTGCTTCTCTTTTTATCCTTCTACTTGGAAGTTTTAGTTTGTGAAGTTTCTAGAACTCTAACACTTGGTTCTCCTTAGTGGTGAAGCCTCTACTATAACCGGACTCTGCCAGGCATTGCTTAGCCTTGCCTATTGTCTGAAATACTGGATGCTCTCCTGAACCCATTTTAGCCTTCACTCTGAGGACCTTGTCTTCACTGTCAGTGACCACTAATCAGGTGATGGTGAGGGATAACACTAAGGAGTGGGACTAGAGGACACTGGCCTCTCCTTCCTGTACCTTGGTAAGGTGCTGGTGACTTGCACTCTGAAATCACCATCCATGTCCAGTGACACAGGAGTCATGGGTACAGGGTCCCCCAAAACAACATCTTAGCAGAATGACTCGATACTTCCTGGGGGGACATTTTGCCTGAATGCCATAATGCCCAGAAGCAGCCACTTCTTTTGTTGCCTTAGTTATGAAAAGATTAGGATCCAGGTGCTCTGGTGCTCTCTATATCTAAAATTTGGAACTGAGTTCCTTCCCACACATGACAGAATTTTAGGACTTTGTTGACAGATGTTAAAGAACATTGTCTAGCTGCTACAGAGTAGCTGAGCTCTGTATAAGATCCAGCCATGGGTTCTGTTCTCCTTCATCCACGTACTTCAGGCTCTGAAAGTCAAGTTTGTTGAGGGATTGCAGCTAGTCCCAGCCAACTCCTTCACAAGGTCAGCAGTGATATTGTAGGTGTGGGTAGCCTCTTGGCTGATAAAGTCATTCCATATGACTCCAAACATTTGAAATTGATTGGATCCTAGTTTTGGCCTAGTGTATGGTCTGTCGTGTAGAAATTTCCATATATACTAGAGAATAATTTATATCTGCTATTGTTCTAGCAATGCCGGTTGAACTAAGTTGATTCATAGTCTTGTTGAACTCTTATTCATTGCCTTACTCTATTGAGATGGCACATTGAAACTCAAATTGTTTCATTCAGTCTTACCTTTATTTCTCTAATTCTATCACTTTATGTTTTATTCTTGATAATTTTATTATTATCATCATAAAAATCTCCTTTTATCACTGGCAATGTATTGGTGTATAAGTCTATCTGTGCTCCATTGATAATAGTCTTTACAGGTTTATAATAGTTTCTACATGTTTGGTATAATTTTTTCCAGTGTTTAGCTTTCAACCTGTTCAGTTCTGTGAAACCAAAATTGAACACCTTATAGGCAGCACAAGGCAGAGTTTTCTCTGGTTTCACAAATTATGGTATCAGTTTAATTGTTTTTGAAACTCAGAAATTACTTGATCTAGCTTTTTAAGAAAGATTTCTGTTACTGTTAAGTACTAAACTATCATTTTAAATGACATTTCCAACTCATAATAAATTTAAGTCATGTTATATAAATTTAATTCTGACAGCTATTCTCCAGGCATTCAAATAACATAGAAAAATGAACATCATTCCATAAGAAAGAGAAAATATAAGCATTTGGATTTAGATTCTTGGGTTATAGCTCTCATATTTTTTCATAGGGATCATATTCTTAAAATGATATGATTTTTATAAGTTTTAAACTCATACCATATTTTTAGAGAAAACAGTGTTTGTATATGTTCCATACCCAATGCCATTATGTCTCACGAGTCTTTAAAAGATCCTATTGTGAGCAGTGTGTAGTTTATAGAAGGATTCTAAAAGAGATGCAAGTGTAACCCCACCCACTGGCCAGGAGCCATTTGAAACAGGAGCTGATCTTACATGGTAGATGATTAGAAGCCACATGTCAGGCAGAATCCCTCATCCTGCCTTAATGTGAAAGTGGTGTGCTCCTCTCTGGTTACTTTGGATATACTGTTCGCTGTAATTGCTTTACCTGTTATGTAAACATAATTATGCAGCATTGGTAAGTGCTCCTTAATCTGCCTTTGATCTAAAAGAAAAGGGATAAAAAACCACAGCATATAATACAGTAATTGCATATTATCACTATGCTGTAAGAGGAATCTTTCAGATTCACCCAAGTCTTAGAGGAGAAACATGGAAAGGTCACAGCAGTCCAAGCTGTCTGAGTACCAGGAGCCATCATGATCCGGAGGATATCATCACCTGAATTTAGGACAGAAATGTTCAATCTACAAAGGAAGCTTCTAGAAGATTTTTCACCTCCCATTTGCCAAAGCATGACAACTTGTATAGACACACTTCTTTAAAAGCAATATCCATAAACCTGATGATGTATTTGGAATTACTTTACAAATGAAATTCTCTTGAACTTGAGAAAACAAAGTTACTGGCTTCTTTGCATCAAATGATGATGTCAGGGAAAGAAATACCAACAGTCTCAGATGGGTGTTAGGGAAGATGGAAGAGCAAGAGGAAGTAGAAAAAGATAGCAAGAGGGAGCTGGCTAGGTTGGGCTCTTTCTAGTCACATCTTTGCACTTAGGAGGAGGAGGAGGGCAGGCCACGGTGTGCTAGATAGTTTGTGGGTGAGGTCTGTCCAACTGTGTACAATCTGGCCTTGTACAATTAGGATTCAGACTGAATACTGGCTAAGAAGCCAAAGCTATGCTCCCGAAGAAGGCTGAAGGGTTGCACTGGTCCTATGTTCTCCCAGCAGTCAGTGTGAGTAAACTGGGCTTCTATGGAGGGCCTGAAACTTGGCTAAGGGATGTTGAGAAAGAAGCGGAAATAGGAAAGTAAGGGAGAAAGAGTTTTGGGAAGTTGGAAGAGCTTAGGGGTAGGCAACGGGAAGAGACCATTTTTTAGCTAACATACTGGGGGTGGGGAAGTCACTGAAGAGAAAGCAATTTTTAAAATGGGATATTAAAAAAGTCGGGTTTTATTTTTATTTATAATCTCTTGCCCAAACATTTTAGTCAAAGAATTTGCCAAAATGAAAAATCTAGCCATATGCAGAGAGATTAGTCTATTTTGTCATTTTCTAGCAAAATGAAATAAATGAGAAGCAGCCAAGAAAATACAAATATAATGGGCCCAACGCTTTCTCTTCCACCATAAGTCTTACTCAGCCACCATTATTCTCCAAGTGTTAATGAGCTGTTCTCCATTTAGTCTCCAGATCATGTCTGGCGCTGGATATGTAGCTCCACTCCTTAGTCCAGCAGCAAACCGTACACTACCAACTTCCACTGTATAGTCCCAGGCCTGAGGTTCTGACAGCCTGAATACTGCTATTCAGTCTCCCTGGGAGGAAAACAGGCCAGGGGCACATCTGACCACAGAGAACAGAAGCGTTCCAAAATTGACAGGAGGGGAAGACCAGGTTCCTTCTCTACTCCACTCAAAGTGGCTTCTTCAATCAAGGGGTGTGTGTGAAGGATCTTGGAGTGGCTCACTGAGATGTTTTTCCCCAGTAACTCCAAATCACAACGTCTGGATTTATTGAAGTAGTATATGGTCTATGTCTAGAGAAATTCTGGGGGCCAACATTTCTTAAAACTAGTAGTCAAAACCCCAAATAATGCCTGCCTGTAATCTTTTTGCAGAGGTTGTTTTTGTGTTTATTTGGATGCCTCACATGAGATACTCCGGGTGCCATAGACTACTAGAGACTCAAGGCCAAAGGACTACACTTGAAACCCTACTCTTGTGTATAATACCGAGATAGAAATAAGTTGTTCCACATACCCGTCACTTACCAGGCTCTAACACCTAGAGCCCACTCTATCACATGAAGTCTGTTACTTTTAAAAGGGAATTTGCTTTGTTCACATTTATTTTTACTTTGTAAGACATGGAACAATAATGAAGTTACCCCTGACTTTATTTTGTATGCCCAAAGTTTTGCTGAATTTACATCATTACAACTCATAAATTTTCTCATCTTCTCTCCTTCTCTCTTTCCCTCTCTCCAACAGCAACAAAATAAAAAGAGATGGAAATGGATAATTACATTAAGCTTTATTCAGCAGGAGGTCTGAGGTGCACTTGGGTGCTCAAAAGGCGAGACAAAGGTTGACCTTTCCGTAATTTGTGAAAGGTATTTGGACAAATAATCTTAAGGCTCTCATGGTCAGCCGCCTGCTCCCTTCTCCTGTCCACTAACCCTCCATATTCTTATTCCAGTTTTACTGTGGTTCTCTGTCCTGGCTGGTTTTGTTTATCAACTTTACACAAGCTTGAGTCATCAGTGGAAGGAGCCTCAGCCGAGAAAACTCCTTGAGATCCAGCTTTAAGGCCTTTTTTCAATTAGTGATCAATAGGGGAGGATGCAGCCCATGGTGGGTGGTGCCATCCCTGAGCTGCTGGTCCTGGATTCTGTAAGAAGGTGGGCTGAATAAAACAATAAACAGCTCCCCTCCACAACCTCTGCATCAGCTCCTGTGTCTGGGGTTCTGCCCTGTCTGAGTTCCTGTCCTGATTTCCTTCAGTGATGAACAGCAATGCCGAAGTGTAAGCCTAATAAACCCTTTCCTCCAGAATTTGCTTCTTGATCAGAGTGTTTCGTCACAGCAAGAGAAACCCTAACTAAGACATTCTCCAAGCACTTGTTCTGTTCCTCTGACATACTATTTTGTTTGGTTTGGTTTCTTTGCTCAAGGTGTCTCCCAGGTTTGCTTACTTCCTGGCTATTACTGGATATTTAACTGAAGCATGTAATCTTCCAATTACTACCCTTTCCTATCCATGAGCACACTCTAACATGCGTTTATCTGGAATCATCACACTGTCCTATAACCATAGGCACAAACATTGCTTCTTAGATTGTTCCATCTCTGAACTTCTTCACTGCAGGGTCGCCTTGCCTTCGAAAACAACGTCGTTTTGGTGGTTTGAATGGGTATGGCCCCCATAGACTCACATGGTTCAGTGCTTGGCCTATAGGAAGTAGCTCTATCAGGAGCATGTGTTGCAGTCGGTGTGGTCTTGTTGGAGGAAGTGTGTCCCTGTGGAGGTGGGCTTTAAGGTTTCATATGTGCTCAAACCATGCCCAGTATGGCAGCTCTTCCTTCTGCTGTCTGTAGATTAAGATGTAGAACTCCCAGTGTCTTCTCCAGCACCATATCTGTTTGTATGCCATCACGTTTCTCCACTATGATGATAGTGGACTAAATCTCTGAAACTGTAAGCCAGCCCCAATTAAATGTCTTCCTTTATAAGAGTTGCTGTGGTCATGGTGTCTTTCCGCAGCAATAGAAACCCTAGCTAGTATAGTAATTTTTAGGGACAAATATAATATCCCTGATTTAGGATTAAAATCTGTATTTCCTGATAACTTAGTTTTTCTACTGCCTTGAACAATTCAAGACCCTGATGCTCTATCACACTGTTTCAAATGACGTTTGGGAGTAGAAGGTGTGACTAAGGCCAGCCTCCAGGCTGATGTAAACGCAGCATCCCTAATTACAACCACTGCATCCTTGTCTGTTACTGTACCCTTCTCTGCACTAAAAACCTGAGTACAATCTTTGGGCATCCTGTTTCAGTTACAGGAAATTGTGACATAATGCCTAAGATAAAGGAATCCTAGCACACCAAATTCAACTTGGGTCCAGATGACTGTAACAGCAAAAGAACACTTCAAGTTTTACCTCCTTTTCTGTGATCTTGCAGGCTACCTCTAGTCTATAAATACATAAATTCAGAGATTTGACAGCTCTGTTTACAAATTTATAAGGTTTTATTGATTACATGATGGAAAAAACTTGGAGTTGGTTTTCCGTTGTCATTTGCATTCATGAGGTTGAAAGTTTTTGTTTGATCTCCATTCCAGCGTTTTAAAAGCTTGGAAACAGCAGACTGAAACAATTCAAATTTATGTAGAGCTTGACAGTGAGTTAATTACCAGAACTATGCAAAATTAAATTTTGAAAAAAAAAACAATTCTAGCATTTTGAATAGTTGTCTGCCACGAATGTATTTACACTCAAGCATATGCAAGCCATCTCTCAGCTTGCTGGCTCATTTTGAAGATGTGTCCACTTAAAAGAAAAATATTACATTTCAATGAGTCTGACAGAGCATAGAGGAAAGAAGACAAATAGTTTACCCTTTACCCTTGAAAGGCATGCAGAACCCCACACTAGAGATGACCTCATATAACTGAACTCACCAGCACCACACTTGCTAAACTAGATACAGACGTTAATCCAAACAGTCAGGGTGGTCTCTTCTCAAATACGCACATTCCACATGCTGTCATAGACATGCCCTCAAGTCAGAGTGACCCTAACACAAAAATAATGGAGACTCCAGCTCTTCACAGAGATTTCAAACATGTCCACATATCCTTGTACCATGTGAAATTATGAACTCAAGATTTCCATTGTGTCAATATTTTGAAAACTATTCGAATAGCAATTTTCCAACATGTAGCCATTTTATGTAGCTTTAATACCTTCTTTTTAGGTAAGGGTGGCAGATGTTCTCCTGAAACATCCTATGGTAAGAGGGAGAAAGATAAGGGCACAAGTTCCCTCGTTTAAGAAACAAAATGTATCACCTCCATAAGGTGAAAGGTAGAGAGAAGGACCAGGAAGTGAATATGTGGGAAGGGCTTGTCATACGCAGAGGACAGTGGACGGCCCTACCCCATGCACATACCAGAAACACCAACTGATGTTGAGGACATGTGAGAGGGAGGGTCTGTGGGGACTTGGAGGCTGGGGTTGCCACTAGATTTATCAAAAATTGTATTCATGTCTAAACTTCTCAAATAATAAACTTTAAGTATACATTTTCAAAAGAAAGTAGGACATCAAAGACAAGCTTCTGTCTCTTTTATTTGCCATATTCATATAGTGTTCAGTCCCCATTATTTGTAAGAAATGTTATCAAATGCCAAGACGGGGAGGGGGGCAGGGAGAGGAGGCGATGTTCCACGTGTCTTTCCTTGTCTTCAGTGACTCACAGTTTCTCCCATACGGAAGTTTATTTGTTTTCAGATTCTCAATATGTTACAAGGAACAATCCAAGCAAAAAAAACACACCCACGTTCACTTTGCAAATCAGGAAGCTTATTGAGATGAGGTTAAGGAATCTCAAGGAAGGAGACCACTATCCTCGTACTTGGGGTCCAGTTGGTCCAAAGCGAGCGTGTAGCCACTTAGCCTCTTTGTCCCACTGTCAATCTCTCTTAGCTTGTCTCTGCACGGCCACCTTGCCACTACTTCTTTCTTTGACAGGCTCTTTAGATTTGGCTTTTGTTGTCCTTGGCAGTGACTTGAATTCTAGCTCTTGGTGACTGTCCAGTTCTACACAACAAACTGGCTCTATATCTCTGTCCCTACTTCCAGGGAGAGAGAGAGAATCCCGCTTGGAAGACGGTTCCTCTTAGCTCCAGTAACTGGAAAGCAGGGAGACTTTTGGTAGATATCTGCACACCAAGGTTAAATTTCCAGCAGGTGGTGGGGAGATACCTTATCTCAGAGCAACCTTCTAAAGTGAGTGCAGTGACTAAATCTTGTCAAGAAGCTAATGATTGCAGAGCTAAGTGAGTTTGTAAAAGAAGAGAAACCTATAACTTTCTAGGAAGCAGCTCCAACCTCAGTTTAACTCATTCTTTAGACAGTTTGATTGACAGATGAATATGCAGGACCCTACTATCAATTGTGGAATGAGTGATTTGAAAGGTAATTCTTATAACATGAAGGTCAATTAGGTTATATAGCCAGTATGCATAAAAAGTATATTTGACAAATATCAGTGTAAAGGTTAAAACAGTGCTTTGCCAATAAGTAAAGAAAGAATAAGGTTAAAAAATTATTTTATTTTCTCTTATTGAAAATAGGTTTTTTAAAAATATGTTCTAATTAGTTTTCCTTCCCCCATCTCCTTCATGATCCTCTCCACTTCCCCTTCCATCAAAACCCACACCATTTTTGTCTCTCTTAGCAAACAAACAGGCATCTAGAGAATAAGAATAAAACAAAGACAGACCAACTGGGATAGGACAAAACAGGCAACCAAAAGAAGAAAAAGAGCCAAAGAAACAGCACAAGAAACATTTATAGACTTCAAGACAGACACATTCACAGACACGGGAGTTCTATGAAAACACAAAATCAGAAACCATAGTAGATGAGCAACAGACCTGTAATATTAACAATACATACATACATACATACATATGTAATATCCTTACAAAATATTATGGGACACAGAACCTCCAAAGATGCCATTGAGTTCATTTTTGTGTATGTGTGTGTGTGTGTCTGCGTGCATGTGCGCTTGTGTGTGTGTGTGTGTGCGTGCATGCGTGAGTGTGTGTGTGTGTGTGTGTGTGTGTGTGTTTGTGTGTGTGTGTGCATTGGCCCTCTACTGCTGGGCATAAGGCCTGCCATAAAGAGTAGTTTGTATCTCCAATGAGACTTCCTGGAAGAAAACTCATTTTTCACGTGTGAGTGGTTATCAATTGGAGAAAGCTTCTGGGCTAGGGATGGGGGCATGTGTCCACTTCTGTCAATGCCGGGAACCCATCTGGTACAGACCCACGCAGGCCTTGTGGGTGCTGTCACAGTCTCTATGAGTTCTATACGTACGCCTGTTCTGCTATGTTTAACAGGCCTTTTTTTCTTGGTGTCCTCATCCTCTCTGTCTCTTACACTCTTCCAGCCACCTCTTCTATGGGGTTCCCTGAGCCCTGAGAGCGGGATTAGAGACATCCTTTCTAAGGACTAAGTATTCCATGGTCTCTCACTCTCTAAACATTGTCCAGTGTAGATCTCTATGGTGGTTACCACCTATTGCAAGAGAGACCATCTCTGATGTTGGTTGAACAAGGACAAATGTATGAGCAGAATGTCACATCTTTAGGAGTTATTTTCTTGATACGTTCCTTGAGCAGAACAGTAGTATTTGTTTCCCCCTAGGTCCATAGCCTATCTGGTCTGAGGTTCTTGACCATCTCAACAGCATCCGGCATAGACTCCATCTCATGAGGTGAACCCTAAATCCAATCAGATATCTTTGGTTGCTCCCACAAGCTCTGTGCCACCATTGCACTAGTGCATCGTAAAGGAAGGTCACCATTGTAGGTGGAAGGCTTTGCTGCAGGATTGGTGTTTACGTTTCTTCTTTAGGAGTGGGAGAGTCCCTTCCACAGCCATGAACACTAACCCCTAGGGATAAAGGCTCTCTAGGTAGGCGCTGGCTTGCCATCTCTGTATTCAAGGAGTTATGTAGATGCTGCCTTCAGCAAAAAGCAGTACATCCTTTTGCAGAGAACAATCAATCGCCTCACCAATAGTCTGGTTTATTTGGAGGTTCCCAATAGGACCCTTTGGCCAACAACTCAATTAGAAGCAATACATTTTCAATACCGAGGGCTTTGTTTGGTGACCAGAGGTTTTCAGCTGGGTGGGCCTCCATCTCCCTTTTAGTTGGTGATTTCATTTAGAGCACCGTCATACATATATTACAGGACACTTCTACTGTCTTAGGCTTCCATATGACCCCTCAAATGGCCCTCAGTTTTAGCTGTCCCTCTATACATGTCCTCCTCCTCTCCCCTTCTTCCTCCCTCTCCCCATTTGTTCCTTCCATTCCAGCCCCTCACCCCATGTCTATCTATAACTTTCTGTTCTGTTTTGGTTCTCTTCAGGAGGAGGAAATCATGGCTTTTAAAACCAGGACCTTTTGAATAATGTTCAGAGGTTAAATATTTTAGAAACTGAAAGATGAAGCTGGAACAGAGCTAGAGGAAATGCATATAAGCATTTGGACCCACATGGATTTTTAATGGGTAGTAGAGTTTCCTCCAGAGACCAATGCCTAAGAAAAAGGAAGATTTCCTTTTGTGATTCCCCCTTGTTCCTCTGTATTACATAATCCCTACTCTGCGAACCAAAACCTAACATTATAAAAAGGTTTTCCTAGGCTAGGATATTTGTTTTGTTTCTTTATTATAATGAGTGTTTTACCTGTGTATATGTATACTATGTGCCCACCTGGTATCCACAGAGATCAGAAGAGGGCATCAGATTCTTTGACACTAGAATTATGGATGGTTGTAAATCATCTCAAAGTAGACGAGGGTCTTCCCAACCCAACCCAAGTCCTCTTCAAAAACAAGTGCTCTTAACCACTGAGGCATCTCTCCAGCCCCTGCCTTAACCATTTCTCATCTTCTTGTATGACTAAATGTTTTAAGCTCCACGTCATCTAATGTTCAAGCCAACTTCCATAGAAACTATGAGAGACTTCCAGACACCAACCCACAGATGCAAAGAGTTGCCTGTCTCTGAGCACATGACTAGTAAGGTAGGTAGCTCCCATCTTCAGGGGGTTGTGTGCTTAGCAAGAGTTAGGATTTGTGTAGCCAAATGTCTTTAAGTTAGTTATGCTTGTTTTTGTAATCATGTGACTAATTTAATATGACATAGACTGGTGCACACGATGGAGAGAAATTTGTTCTTTCCAGACTACTAAATTGAGCACTTCATAGAGTCTAAGTAGTATAAACTGCCCACCCCATGCTTTCACTTTTGAGATAATCTCTTTCTTAATATATTTAATAAAATCTTTGATTCTGCTTCACACTGGCTGTGCCTAAATTCTTTCCCACATCAAAATTAGAAGGTACTAATCTAGCTTGAATCCAGGATTCTGATAGACTAAAGGAACTCCTCAGGTGGCTGAGGGTGACCATGTTGAGCTGTGTTTTAATGTCCTTACCACTGGCCATGTCAGGCCTCGACTTGGCTGGCATGCTACTGTTTTTTACAGGTCTGAAGAATGAAAGAGTTAGGGTATCATGAAGGCTTCAACCAAGATTACAAAGGGTATCCAAAAACAAAACCAGATAATATATCAGGGTCAACATATCTGCATGAAGGCTCTGAGAACATAATGCATGAAGCTTAGAGAATGGAGTCCAAGATGCAAAGGTACTTCAGGATAATGAAAAAGATGCCCAGAAAAGCCAGAGACCTGAGCATAGCTATTTGAGGGCTTCCCAAGTCTGTTAGAGCTCATAACATGATACCACGTGTTCTGAATGCCAGACACAGAGCTATAGTCTTAGTAATTTCCATGCTGAGCTTTGGTCTTGGTTTTTGTCAAAAACCTCCCTTGATATTCTTCTGTTCTTTCCTCCTGTCCTCCACAGGGACTTGCATGCATACCTTGTACATATAGACAAGCAGGCACACACACACACACACACACACACACACACACACACACACACACACAAAGTAGAAAGTGCTTTAAATGAGAGAGATAATAGGAAAAACTGTGAGGTATCTTTAATTTTAAATGTAAATGAATACAGGATTCCCTACCTTCCTGAAACAGTTTACAAAGCAGCATTAAAAAGCAAAACCAGCAACTGTAGATAAAGCCCAGAAAAGGCTATTACTTCAAGAGTCAAAATACATATGGGATTTAGGTGTACAAATTGCTTGTGAGCTGGAGAGTCTTTGTTTTCCACCTGTCAGTAAACATCCTCTAAGGAGTCTATAAATGGGACCTTTCCATCATTTGTTTAACCGTGCAGAGCTGCTCCTAATCCGTTCCCATATGATAGTGTTGAGGTGCCTCTGCCTGGTTTTTGATGGGAATTTGAAACACTGAGAACAATTTGTGTGAGCCTGGATCAGACAAAGGATGACAATGGCGTGTTATTGTAGAATGTTAAAGCTTAGGAGAACCCATTGTGCTCCTGTCACTCAAACCAGCTGAGACACCACGTGCTTTCACATGTGGATTACCGCTCCATCACCGCAGATAAAAGAATGTTGATGCTGTTACTGTCACGAAAGCTTCCACACGCAGGGTTTTCTATTGTTCTCTGTGGATAAGCAATGAACACATTAGAAAGAGGAGAATGCCGTCATGGAGAAATTACCCTTCTTCATCTACAAGTCATGGCTAAGAAGATAAAACAGAAGACTGGCACTTTAATTATTTATCTAATTTAACTAAAGATAAATGATTTTATATCATTTAGGAGATGCCATCGTTTATTTATTAACCAAACTATGAACTCCTACATAGAAAAGTTTGTATTACGTTTCTGTCCAGAGATCCAGTCTCTAGTCTGTGTGTGACTCTGCTTGCCAGATGAGTAGCCATTCCACACTATGATTATCCAAATGGTTATTGCTCATTCTAAGAAAAAAAAAAGAGTTTTCTAAAAAATAATTTATATTAATGATAAGCTGCTCAAAATGCCCTGTGATTCTGTTTGTCATTGTATTCGTTCTCAAAAATTCCAAACAAAAAGGCTAGCTGACAACAAAATGGCTAAGAATAACAACTACCACTGCCTTCTGTGTTAACTACAACAGTCATCATAGTTAGGTAAACAATAGTACAAGGTCCATAACTGTCAATTTTACATACCAACTCAACTGAGCTAAAGGATGCTCAGGTAGCTGGTAAACGGTATTTCTTGATAGTTTTTGAGGGCGCTCATAAAGGATATTAACATTTGAATCAGTAGACTGAATTTAGAAATTTAGCCTCACCAATTTTGTGGATGATGACCTTTAACTAGATTCCTAGTTTCTGTTCTTCTCAGACTTTGGACCTTGATTGTATTTATACCACCAGTTTTCTTTTCTTTTTTTGTTTTTTGAGATAGGGTTTCTCTGAAGTTTTGGAGCCTATCCTGGAACTAGCTCTTGTAGACCAGACTGGCCTCGAACTCACAGAGATTCATCTGCTTCTGCCTCCCGAGTGCTGGGATTAAAGGCATGAACCCCCACCACCTGGCTCACCACCAGCTTTCTTAAACCTCCAACTGGAGGATAGAAATTTACCTCTGTAATCACATGAGGTAATTCCTTTAAAAAAATCTGTATCATTTGTCCCTCCCTACCCACATACCCTTTCCCGTACTATTTCTGTTTCTCTGGAAAACATTTTTAAAATTTAATTAACATTTTTTTTGGTTTATTTTATGGGGAGGCCCAACAATGTGAGCCCATTTCCACCTTGTCTGGAGGTCAAGAGAGTTTGAAGTTGCTCAAAATTGTTGACAACATCCAAGGCTACACACCCTGACCTAGGGTGTGGTTCCTTGGTTCTTTTGACATTAAGATGACCACACAGATAGATCTACTCCCTCCCTGACCTACAGCAGGAAATTCAAGGGTACTTCTGCTCCTTCTTTTGAGGTAGGAAGCTTGACCTTGAGAGTGGCTGCTTTCAGGATACTTGGTCTAGGATGGGTTCACTGCCTAAACAACAAAATGCTAATGACTTGATGTCTCAAAGTACTGAAGATTGTGACTGTTCTAGTTGCCCTTTGTGTCATGTTAAAGCAGTCTTTTGTCTTTCTATAAAAGTGTATGGAAAATTAAATGCAGGCAGATTGACTGGAACTCCCCGCTGGTACTATCCTGTGTTTCCTATTTTATTACTTTACTTGCATCTTGGTCCTCCTTACTATTTTTCTCATCCTCATGCCCCGACCCTGGTAAGTGGTATTTCTGTTGAACCTGGTCTCTGGCAATTTTACAGACAGACCACAGTTTCCCCTCCCTTGTACCCTTCCCCTTTCCCATCTACCTCCACCTATCCACTCCACCTCTTCTGTCTCCAGTCAGAAAGGGGCAGGCCTCCCATGGGCCTGAACAAAGCCTGGCACTTCAGGTTGAGGCAGGACTGAGCTCTTCCCCCTTATCAAGTCTGGTCGAGGTAATCCAGCATGGGGAACAGGTTCCCAGAAACCAGTTAAGCCCAGGGACAGTTCCCATCTCACTGCTAGGAGCCTTACAAACAGACCAAGCTACACAACTGTCACACACATGCAAAGGGCCTAGGTTGGTCCCATGCAGGCTCCTTAACTGTTTGTCTTCTTTGGAAAACTTTAATGCAGGCATTGGGGGTGAGAATAGTTCCAGAGGAACAGAAGTACAAAGATGAGTTTCTGAATTAATGCTAGGGTTTTTATTGCTGCTTTAGTTTGGAATGTGTTAGGAAATCCTGTTGAAGCTGGAGACATGGCATCTCTAAGTTGTGGTGGGTGGTCTTCGTTGCTAGTAAAGGAAGTCTCCCAACCTCCAGACAAGGTGGTTTCTCCAGTTCCAGAGTTGGTCTCACCACCCCTCGGAGCAATGACATCTCCCTCAGATGGTAGCCAGTGGTAGCAGCCTCCACACCCACAGTGATATAGTCCTTTCCATGTGGTCTAGTCAGGTTTGATAACAACCACCACCACAACTACATACTGAAAAAACTGGACTACCATGTGTGAATTAGAAACCCCGGAACCAAAGAAAAACATATAGCTATCCTCCTGGGTAGGGGAAGTAGACAAGATTGCCAGGCAAAAAATCGGTATCTTAAGGGTGGGGTGGGAGAGGGTAAGGGGAGAAGGGGAGAAAAAAGTGAGAAGGGTAGGATGGGGAGAACTTGGGGCAACGGGATGATTGGGATACAGGAAGGTTGGATAGGGGAGCAGGGAAGCACATATCTTAATTAAGGGAGCCATCTTAGGGTTGGGAAGAGAATTGGACCTAGAGGGGCTTCCAGGTGCCCAAGGCCAGGTCCCCAGTTAGTTCCTGGGGCAGCTGAGGATAGGGAACCTGAAATGATCCTATCCTATAGCCATACTGATGAATATTTTGCATATCATCATAGAACCTTCATCTGGCGATGGATGGAGATAGAGACAGAGACCCACACTGGAACACTGGACTGAGCTCCCAAAGTCCCAATGAGGAACAGAAGGAGGGAGAAGATGAGCAAGGAAGTCAGGACCAAGAGGGGTGCACCCACCCACGGAGACAGTGGGGCTGATCTATTGGGAGCTCACCAAGGCCAGCTGGATTGTGACTGAAAAAGCAGGGGATAAACCCGGACTCTCTGAATATGGCGGACAATGAGGGTTGCTGAGAAGCCAAGGACAATGGCACTGGGTTTTGATCCTACTTCTTGTTCTGGATTTGTGGGGGCCTAGCCAGTTTGGATGTTCACCTTCCTAGACCAGGATGGAGGGGGGAGGACTTTGGACTTTCCACAGGGCAGGGAACCCTGACTGCTCTTCAGACTGGAGAGGGAGGGGGAGAGAAGTGAGGGGAGGGCGGGAGGAGTGGGAGGCTGGGAGGAGGCGGAAATTTTTTTTTCTCAATAAAAAAAAAAAGAAAAAAAAGAAACCCCGGCACCGTTCAGCTTACTCTGAAAGTCTTACAAAGACTTACACTGGAAAGTTAGAGTGGCTATGTAAGGACTAGTGACCCACACGAAGACAGGTCAGAAAACATGTCCTTCCTGTGCGTCAACGGGTTGAGAAGGGAGTTGTGGTGGCTATACTTGATTGTCAACTTGACTGCATCTGGAATTAACTAATATCCAAATGGCTGGGCAGACCTATGGGGGGTTTTTACCTAATTAAGCCAGTAGAAGTGGGAAGACTCTGCCTTTAATCTGGGCCTCATCTTCTGATGGCAGCCTATATAAAGGACAGAGAAGATGGAAGCTCTCTTTTTTTCTGCTTTCTCTTGCTATGATGTCCATACCTTCATTGGCATTAAAGCCTACTTCCTTTGGATTCTGGCAGATACTGAAGACCAGCTGATACATCCGGCCTTGTAGACCAAACAGTTACTGGATTCTTGGTACTTCTCTTGCTAAACAGCTGCTGCTGTTGGACTAGCTGGCCCATAGTCTGTAAGCAGTTATAATAAGTCCCATATGTACGTGTGTGTGTGTGTGTGTGTGTTTCTGTATGTGTTCTTTAAGTTCTGTTCCTCTAGAGAACACTGACTAATATCGGAGTCAGTGTTGCTGGGAATGATTGATCCGAATCATCGAGAGGAAGTTATATTGCTCTTTCATAATAGACATGAAAAAATGTGTTGGGATGCAGATGGCTCTTAAGGCAGCCCTCATATTATTACACTTTGTGATTACTTTCCATGGAGCTACAGCCAATGGCTCTTGTGGAAGGCATTACGTAAATAACTATCGTCAACTTGGGTGCTCCCTGAAAGCAAAGAGAATGCAGGGTGTGTAATTGAACAGATACTAGTTTACATTAGTAACTGAATGAGTAGCTGTTGATACGAACATTGTTTATGGATTATATTTTTATGACTATGTATATATGCTTACTTATAGATACTAAGCATTTTATATTCTTTCTTCTCTTATTCCTATCTCATGTAAGATAAGGGATGTTGACTTTATATCATTATTTAAGCATTATCTTAGTGCTTACATTATAGCATTGAAATTATAGGGTGAAACAAATAACCATCTTTCTAAGATTTACCATGTTGTTCGGGGGAAAGATACACAGATATTATAAGTAAGATAGTTGTTTCGTATTAGCTAAAATTGTGACTTTGCCATTAAACATGGCTTAAGAAGATGTTTCCATGGGTATTATATTGACAAGGGGTAGATTTGTGGTGGATATTTTATGTGCCAATTTGACTGAGTGAGAAGGTGCCCAGATAGCAGGTTAATCAGAATTTCTGAGAATGTCTGTGAAGGTGTTTCTGAAAACATTGACTCAATAGTCACAACTCAATAGATGAAGAAAGATCACTTTCACCACATGCAATGGGAAACACCCAATCTAATAATTGCTTATATAGACCAAATTGATGGAAGTGTGTGTTTGTCCTTTCTTCTTTAGCCTCTGATCTACTGGTATTCCTGATTCTTGGGTTTTTGACTTTAGACTAAGATTATGCCGTAGGTTCTCCTGGTTCTCAAGTCTTCAGCTTGAACCAGAACTATACTACCACCCTTGGTGAGCCTCTAACTCCCTTGGTGCACCTCTAACTCCCTTGGTGAGCCTCTAAATCCCTTGGTGAGCCTCTAACTCCCTTGGGTCACTCCCTTGGTGAGCCTCTAAGTCTCTTGGTGAGCCTCTAAGTCTCTTGCTGGACCTCCAGCTTACAAATAGCAGACCACAGAGCTTTTCAGCTTCCATAATAGTAGGAGCAAATTTATCACGTTATGTTTGCTCTATATAGCTACCTATGGCCCAGAGACTCTGTTTATATGGAGAACATTTCATATTATCCTCTTTGGAAGATGAGGTAACAAAGACCTAAAGGGACCCAGCAACTAGCACACAGTTACTCAGCAAATAATCAAACAATTCAGGAGTGCAAGTGCTTCTGAGTCTTGTGAGAAATGACAGAACCCTTTCTCGTTCTTTCCATTTGTCACACCTACTCCTTTATCTTTCCTGCAAATACAGGCAACCATGACCTCAAAGGAAGGCAGTCTTCTTTTCTTCTGGTTCATCTGTCCATCTCTGGAAGAGTATTGAAGTTCTCTAGTTCTCTACTACTATGTCTTCTGGTCTTTATTCATCTTTTCCTTTCCACTAATATTTGCTTTCCATATTTAGGTTCTACAGTGGTGTGTGTGTGTGTGTGTCTGTGTGTGTGTGTGTGTGTCTGTGTGTGTGTCTGTGTGCATGCGTAAGTGTGTGCATGAACACCTGAACTCACACATGAACCCTAACCTAAACATTTCACATACATATGATCTGTCTCTCTCATCAGTGTGCCAAAATGCTTAACCAGAACCAGCTTTGAGGAGAAGGGGTTTATTTCAGCTTACAATCTAAGGGGATACAGTCTGCCATGGTGGGAAGGCATAGAGGTGGGGGACTTGGCACTGGCAGTCACATTTCTTCCACAGAGAGAAGAATGCTTGTGCCCAGGTGGCTTTTCCCCTTTTATCCAGTCCAGGATCTCAGTCCATAGAATAGTGCTGGCCACCTTTAGAGCAGATCTTCCCACTTCAATCAAGTTGGTCTGAGGAAATCCATCACAGACATGCCCTGAGGAAATGCATCACAGATGTTCCTGGAGGTTCGTCTCTCTGGTGACTTCCAATCCTATTAAGTTGACAAATAGCATTGAGCCTCAGGGCATATTCCATTCCTTCTTTACAAAACCAGCCTAGCTCACCAAGATGGGTGTGTATAGGGGTGCACAGTGTCACATACACACATGCACACACATGTACACTCGGAAAAGAGATATGATAGCTAGATATATAATAGACAGATATGAAAAGTATTTAGTTTAGCCTATCTTTTTTATTTATATATTAATATATCTATATGTACATATAGAAATGTATATATTGATCAGGTAGGTATGCCTATAACCCTAGCACTCAGGAGACTGAAGCAGAGGAAGGGTGAGCTCAGGGCCAGACTGAGCTACATAGTAAGACAGTGCCTCACTCGAACAGGGAAAACAAAATTGAACTGTTTTCAAGATTCTTTTTCTAGGTTTGGGGTACTGAAGTAGGTTAGTTCATGAAAACTCCAAGAGCTAAATCATTAAAGACCTTGGAGGAGAGGAGAGAAAGGTTGCCAAGTTTATAAGACTGTTTGGCATCACTGCTTCTGTAGACAGCATGCACAAAGTTAACAGCTACATAATCGTGCAAATGTTTTAGAGACTGAAAGCGACAGCAGGGAGGGCTGCAGTTGAGACAACAGAATGAAACGGAATGTGCCCAATTATTTAAAACCTTAAACTATCTGTGATCTTACTAGGCATGCCTTAATTGTTAGACATTAATAGGGGAGAGTCTTCTGTTTTGTGTTAATTTCATTGGTTAAATAAAGAGACTGCCTCAGCCCTTTAATAGGACAGAAAATTAGGTAGGCGGAGTAAACAGAACAGAATGCTGGGAGAAAGAAGCCAAGTCAGTGAGTTGCCATGATTCTCCCACTCCAGACCGACGCAGGTTAAAATCTTTCCTGGTAAGCCACCTCGTGAGCTACACAGATTATTAGAAATGGGTTAGATCAATATGTAAGAGCTAGCCAATAAGAGGCTGGAACTAATGGGCCAGGCAGTGTTTAAAAGAATTCAGTTTCTATGTAATTATTTCGGATAAAGCTAGCCATATGGGCGGCCGGGTGATGAGGACGCAGCCCTGCCACTCATATTACAACAAGAAATAACTTGATTTTGTACCAAAGAAGTTCATTAAGAGTAACTTAATTTTATCTTTATATAAAAAAGGACAATACTTGGCTACAGTTTTTGCTGGTTTGTTTGATTTTAGCATACATCCTGATGTTATGCTTTTCTCTCAAAGTCAAGGCTAGCTGTCTGTCTATGTCACAGGCAATACCCCCATTCAGCCTTTCTTCCCAGAATGCCCCTGGTTTCCCATGATTCCCCAACCTGGTACTGCTTCTGTACGCCAGTGTCTTGAGTGTTTCTTGTCTTCTGTCTGGGATACCTACTTCCTTCTATTTTCTACGTGCTGAATTTCTACATGTCATTAATTATACCCTTTGAATAATACAAAAAATACATCTTACTTGTTTCCAAGCATACACACACAAGCTCAACCTGTTGCTTCTCTGTTCTTCCAAGACATTCTGTTTCTAACTTCATTGTTGCATGTATCAGACTGCATTGTAATGACCAGTTTTCCTGGTTGTTACACTTAATCATTTTCATCAATGCATAAACAATCCTTTGCTTGGGACAGAATACTAAGCCACTGTGTTACATTATATATGTATATCACACACATATCTATATATCCACATCTAATGTCTCACTTAAATGTTACAGCCTCAAAGGAGGTAGACATTAGCATTTATCTGTGTTGAAGAGGAGAAAATTCACCTGAAAAAGTGGTACAGTTCAGATCATAAATATCCTTCCCAAGCATGTATGCTAATGTTGGGTCTCCAGGGTTGTTCTATCAGGTGATGTTACCTTTAGTGGGTGTGGCCTGATGGGAGGTCTTCGGGTCATTGAAAGCCTGCTATTGAGGGAGAACCTTCTGTCTCCACCTCCTTATCATTTTCCTTTGGCTTCTGACCATGAGGTGTAGTTTTGCTTAACACGTGTGATAACTGTGATGTGCATATTTGCCATAGGCATGAACCTGTAGGGCTAACTGATCAGGGCCTGGAACTTCCAAAACTTTGAAGCAAAAGTAATAATTTTTTTTTTCTTTTATTTGTCAGTTGTCTTAGGTGTTCTGTTATAGTAACAGAAAACTGGTTAAGTGTTGACTGAGGTTTCTGGCCCACCCAGTCCCACAGTTGTTCAGTCCCAAAGAAACACACAGAGGTCTACATTAGTCATCACTGGTTGGCCTATTAGCTCAGGCTTCTTATTAACTCTTACATCCTACATTAACCCATAATTCTTGTCTGTGTTAGCAACGTGGCTTGCTACCTTTATCAGTGAGGCATTCTCATCTTGCTTCCTCTGCATCTGGGTGATGACTGCAGACTGAGTCTTTCCTCTTCCCAGAATTCTCTTGTTCTCATCACCCTGCCTCAACTTCCTGCCTGGTCGCCCTGCCTATACTTTCTTCCTGGCTATTGGCCAATCAGCATTTTATTAAAATACAAGTAACAAATCTCTACAGGATACAAGACCATTGTCCCCAGCATCTCAGTAAGTACATAGTAAATGATGTGCTGCTACTCACTGGTAGGTCACAATTTAAGAGAGATTTGATGACATCAACAACTGCACTATTCACACACTGTCTCTCTATGTTGAATACTTTTCAGGGTAAGGAGCCAGAGAGACAGGAGAATACATTCCATTAAGTTCCTTAGTCCCTAGACCTTATCTAGGCATTTGATTAACATTCTTGAATAAATGAAAGATAAACAAATAAACGTATGACTATTATATCCCTCCCATCCTATAAGAGATGGTCTCTGAAATCTATGTAGATACATAGATTTTTGGGAATCCTATAGTCATATTTTAATTAAATTAGGGTGTTTTTCTGGAAGTGAGCCTGTGGTGAACACTCTGACACAGTTTATTTTTAATTTTTACTGGATTTTCACGCAGTGGGAGCGTGTAAGTTGAAGCACGGCCACCTGCAAAGAACGGCATCCAGCGCGCATGCTCCTGAACTGCGGTGAAGAGACTTCCACAGCGAGGTCATCGATTTCACAAAACTGTGGGCCCACCCAAGAAAAGAGACTTTGGAAAATGTCCAAAGACGAGCCATGAAGATGATGAAGTGGTTGGAAAATTATCTTCCCGGAGAAAAAGGTCGCAGGAACTGGGCCTGTGTAGCGCAGAAATATGAAGGGGCAAGCCTGCCAGCATGCTGCAGGAATGTGAGCAGGCAGAGGTGAGCGGCTGGTTTTAATTCTTAGTTATGATGGCGAAAGTACAGGATAATTAATTTCAAATGGAGCATAGAAGCTTTCGGTTAGTCCCTGTAAAGTCCTTACAACACAATAGAATTCATTAACCCGAAAAGTTATGGCATTTCTTTCTTTGGAAAGGTTTTGTGTAAAGAGTCAACGGAGGAGAAACACACTTTGCCAGAGCCGGCTGGAAAGGGAATGGAAAACGCGGTTTGAGGGAAGAGGTGGGGCTGGGACTCGGGCCTTTGTGTGTTGTTCACTTTGGAAATGAAATTATCTCCAGCAAACTTGGCTTTTAGAAAAAGGCCTTACGCTTTTTTTTTCCTCTTTATGCTTTTCCCTATCGTTTTGAAAACACTCCATCCAAGTTCTTATAAGAACGTTATTGTGGAAAAATCTCTCAACTATTTGGTGCGATACTTCTTGGCAGGGAATGTTCTAGAGTCATGAGCAACTTGAGTGATGATTTATGAACAATTACTAGAGGATGACAAACCAACAATGTGAAAGAGGAGGGTGTTGGAAGTTATAAAAACACTCAGGACCTCATAGGAGCTAGTCTGCCTGTCTGCTTTTCTTTATCTCTGGACGGCAGCACTGGCATGGATAACGTGGTTTAGCCTGCACTGGCGTGGCTAACGTGGCCGTTTCTACGGCTCGCGGCACCCAGGATGCTGCCTCTTCGGCCGTTCTGCAGACACAAGGTCCGTGAGCTGGAACTGACATTACTGTTTCTCGTCTCTCCGAGCCATGCGAGGATTTCAGGGGTTAGCCATGTTTTCATTGTATCGGATTACTCATGCATTGCTCTAATACAGTATTAATACGATACAGATGTATTAATATATTGTGGCATCACAGATATTGAAGCATAATGGCACAAAGACTTATGTGGGAAGGGCTTTCAAGGTCTGCTGAGACTCCCTCCATGGTCCAAGAGAAAGGAATTCCCAGAAGGAAGCCCACTCACCATGGAGCAACCGCACTGTCTAGACGGCCTAAATTGGTGGTATGGGAAAAATGCTGCAAGCTGATAATTCAATCAAAATCCCCTCTACCTGCCACTCGGATCACCAGCAAAAACAAAAGTCATATTAATTGTAAATGCCAGCAATCCAAAATGTGATTAATTTTTTAAAATGCTATCTGCCCCGTTCCTCCCCCCCCCCCCCAGAACATTTTCCTCATTTACTTCTTTGGTGGAAAAATAAGTTCACAAACGTTCTTCATCATACAAGGAATTCTTTGTTCGTGCTGGCTACTGACATTCTAAACATACTTACCCTTCAAGATAAGGCTCTCTCCTCAAAGGAGCTCAGGCGGCTCCTTTTCCTCCCCATCACCAATGTGCCAACATTAAAGACGGCTTTCACATTTAGATCCAATGTGTTGGATTCAGTGCAATGTGAGAAAGATGTCTCTGTGATGTGGCCTGGCTGCTGCTCTGTTCCGTTCTGATTGCGCTGGTACTGTCAGGGGTGAGGAGAACATGAAATCCGAGTCTGGATCATTAAGCCCCAGTTAGAAAGCCTTGTGTGTGTGTGAAGAGCAGGGCTCCAGTTCTATGGGGAAAGTGTGTGTCCTGGGCCTTCCCCAGAAGGAAGGCTTTTGCTCTGGACATCCTGGGTCATCCTATCTTGTAACTGACCCTCAAACTGAAGCAAAGAGTGTCTTTGTCTTTGGCGCTGTTCTATTGCTGTGAAGAGATGTTATGACCACAGCAACTCTTATATAGGAAAACATTTCCTTGGGGCTGGTTACAGTGTCAGAGGTTCAGCCCATCATCATCCTCGCAGGAAGCGTGGTGGTGTGCAGGCAGATGACATGGTGCTGGGGAGGTAGCTGAGAGTTTGAAACCCAGATCTACAGTCAGCAGGAAGAGAGGACAACTGGCCCTGGCTTGAGCATTTGAAACCAAAATTCATCCCCCAGAGACACACTTCTTTCAAGGAGGTCGCACCTGCTCCAGCAAGGCCACACTTCCTAATCTCTCTCCAGTAGTGCCGCTCCCTAATGTCCAAGTATTTAAATCCATAAGCCTATTGGGCCGTTCCTCTTCAAACCACCACAGTCCTTCCGCATATCGGTTGTTAGCCATGCATGCTTCTCCAACCTTCTAGACTTCTTTGCTTTAGCAGTATACGCTCCACTGAAGCTCCTGCCTCCAGGGAGCACCTACAAGGCCATTGCACCATTAGGAGATTAATGTTTCTTTCCATTGAAAGCAAAAGGAGACTTGAATTGAGAGCTGTTTTGTTGAGCTGTCATGAAGAAATTGCATGAATGTTCATGGAAACTGCTTCCCAGAAAATTATTCTTAGCAACACTACTGGTCAGAGCAACGGTAGGAAGTTTTGGAGTTCCACGAAAATAAGTTTCCCTTGAAAGAGACATTCTCCCAAATTTTGTGGAGTCAAATGCTTAGAGTTTTCATAAAATCTAGGCATGGTAAGATATCGTCTGCATAATGATACTGTCTCTTGGGTTGACAGGAATGTGATAAAGATGAGGAGGTGGGATCACTTAGATAAGGACCATTGTATCATAACCCAGCTATTCTTGCTATGCAGGAGGTGGGAGGGGGAGGAATGCTCTTTTGTTTTTATGTGATACTAGCTAGTTCTTTTTAGCTACCAAAAACTGAGAAATAGAGCCAGGCCCAGGGTTCAGTTCGTAAGATAGCTGTCATTGACCATGAGGACCCGAGTTCGTACCTATAGCACCCTTATAAAATGTCAGATGCCTTAGCGCATGCCTGTACTACAACTACTGGAGAGGTGGAGATGGTGGGAAGGGGGGATTGCTGTACTCGGAGGTCAGCGAGTCTCTGTATCACGGAGCTCCAGAGTTACTGAGAGACTTTGTCTCAGAGACAAGGTATAGAATAATAGGTAAAGCCATCCACAGGCATGTGTCTACGCATGCACACTCACATGTGTGAACCCACACAAACAAGCATGAACACACACATAAACATACATACACACATATACACCATAAACATACATATTTAAGAAACTAACTGGAGAATAAGAATCAACCTATATCCATCAAAAACAATGAAATAATTTGCTTTTTACCTACTTATGTAGTTCCCGAAGAGTATCTATTTTCCAAGTCACTTAGGACCTAACAGTAGCACACATTATATACCATTGGTATGTACTTTTCTGCCGGACATTGTCAATAGTTTCAGGATGATCTGCCAACCCATTATAGTAATTAATTAGGGTCATCGAATGATGAGATGCCTGAGTTCTGAGTACCACAATGACTCATGGTTCAAAGAAGAAGTAACAAGAGAGAACTAAAGCAAGAGGGCCTAGACTTTTGAGACACTTTGTGCCATAGAAACAATCCAGTGTGTTGAGTAGCTAGCTATGCAATGATAATGATGAGGGGGGAGGGGCATACATTGCTGTCTAATTCAGAGGAGGATGAAAACAGGAGGTGGAAGACTTGGGGGATAAGTGGATAAAAATAAACCATGAATTCAGTTCTAGGCAAGAGCTTAAGGAAAAGTATGTCAGGACATGTTGCAGGGAATTCGGGGGAGAGAAAGGTGGCAAAGGGTCTCCCGAAGGTGTGCAAAAATCATGGGCTGATGAAGGCAACAGAGAAGAATCCTGGCAATGCTCTAAGCAGGAAAAAGCCCTGGCCAGGGTTGTGTTTCAAATAGCATACCCATGGTGCCAGTCGGCAAGCAGGGAGGGCAGAGGCTTGTTTGAGAAATCTTCTAAGGACGCAGTTATGATGGCTTAAACCAGGAGAATGAGGGAAAGAGATTGACAAATAACCATGAGATAAAATTGGGAGGCGAGGCTGATAAATTACTTGCGGGGGAGGAGGAAGAGGAAGTGGGTTGGGATGAGTACAGATTTCTGGCTAGAGAGACTAGGTGAATAATGCTGCGATTAATTAACACAGGAAGGAAGAGTGGGTTTGGAAAGACAAAAAAAAATATCAGATCTACTTTGAACATGTTGTATATGTACTTGATGAGTAAGACATCCCAATGGATTTAACTAAAAGGTAGCTCTGTGTGTGAGAGTTGAAGCTCAGTAGAACTAGGGGAAGTGTGGACCTGGAGCACAGATGGACAGGGTGTTGTTTGTGGCAGTTGCTGAAGGAGGGTGAGAATGATAGAAAGATAGAATCTAATAGAATAGTTTGTTGGGGGGCAGAGGAAGAACCGTAGGCATGTAAGATTACAGAGAAATGTTTAGGAAAATAAATATTCTAAAAAGAATAACCCTTTGACTATTACAGCTGTCTGTACTATGGAAGTTCTATTCTGATCCATAGTATCAGTCTTGAAAATTATCCAGGCAGATGGGAACTCCACAACACAAGAATGTGTTTGCACTATGACACTGATGCCCAGGCACTGTTTGTACCCCTGACATACTACATACTACATACTACATACTACATACTGACATACTACATACTACATCCTACAGCACCATGTCCCTAATAATGCGGCAGACACATAGAGTCAGAAGTTGACATGTCTTTGACCGGCCTTTGTGGACCAGCCTTTTCAGAAAAATTGACTTCCTACTTAGAGTTCCTGCCCTTCCACTGAGCGTGTCCCAGACTGACCTTGTACGTAAGACAACAAGACATAGTGGGCACCTGTACGGAGTGTTGGATAAGTGATTTGAAAAGTGGGCTGCGGTGGGGGTTGGAGGCTGGTGTGGGCACACATTTAGAGGATGGCTATAGGGAGAGCAGCAAAACAAAACAAAAAGCCGTAACTACACTCTGACCTTGGCATAGTGACGAATGGTATCATGGGGCGACTCTTCTCACACTTTACGGACATTCAGACTTAAGGTATAAGAGGTAAGAAAAGTCTGAAAGGAAAGAAGAAAAGACAGAGGAGGGAGTTAACATGGAGTGAAATGAACAGGCAGACAAACAGGAAGGAAAGTTGTTGTGGCACAAAAATACACTTCATCATTTTTCTCAATCCAGGAGGCACTGACCTCAGGAGAGGCAAAAGCCAGTAAGAGACTTCTAAAGAGAACAATAACACGAGAGGGGTGAATTCAGAACTGTTGTTGTTGTTGTTGGACTGTTACACAGTAAGGATGCAGGCACTTAGCAGGCAGAGCAAAAAGGTCAGCCCCAAAGCCATGGATGCTTGCTGGGACTCACCTCCTGGCACTCCAGGCACATACAGGACCCCTTGCACAAATCAGTATTCAGTACACACTTCTTAAATGAATGAGCTTTGTTCTGCTTTTGCCCTTTCTTTTCTTTTCTTTTCTTTTTTTACAACACATGTTTGTAGCTCAGGGCAGAGTGATGAAGGTGTTTGAGAAACAGCAGACATTCTGATGATATAATGGAAACACTGGAATGTCTGGAGTTCAAAACACTGAGAGAGTGGTGAAGTGTAAGCAGGAAACTGGAACACAAAAGACATGGGCAGTAGAGGATGGCGGCGTGGGAAAGCATGGAGTCCTGCGAGCCCGCCCTTTCTCCATGAAAGCTGGAACTCAGGGCTGGACAGGGTTAGACTGCAAATAGAGTAAGCCTTCACTCTGTGATCTTGATAATGAAAAACAAGACAAGGAAGGCTGAGAAGGCAACTGGTGAGGGTCTCTAAGCTTTTTTATCAATTTGACACAAATGAGAGTCATCTAAGAGGAGGGAACCCCAACCGAGAAACCACTTCCATACGTTCCCCTTATAGGCAAACCTATAGGAAAGTTTTTAAATTAGTGATGGATGTGGGAGGGCCTAGTCCTCCCCTGGCCTGGTGGTCCTGGGTTCTATAAGAAAGCAGACTGAGCAAGCCAAGAGGAACAAACAGTAAGCAGCATTCCTCCATAGCCTCTGCATCAACCCCTCTCAAGCTCCCTGCCCAGTTTGAATTCCTTTCCAGGCTCTCTTTAATGATGAACTTTGGTATGGACGGGCAATAGAAACCCGGAGACATTTGGGATGAGATTCGATGAGCTGGTGTGGTGGTTTGGATAAGAATGCCCACCTCCCATAGACTCTTATGTTTGAATGCTTAGTCAGCAGGGAGTGGCATTACTTGGGAAGGGTTAGGAGGTGTGGCCTTGTTGGAGAAAGTGTGTCACTTGGGAAACAGGTTTGAGGTTTCAAAAGTCCAAGCCAGGCCTAGTGTCTTTCTCTTCCTGCTTCCTGTGGATCTGGATAAAGAACTATCAAGTACTTCTCCAGCATCATGTCTGCCTGCATCTCACCATGCTCCTCTCCAGGATGATAATGGACCAAACCTCTGAAACTGTAAGTCAGCCCCAATTAAATGCTATCCTTTACAAGAGTTGCTGTGGTCATGGTGTCCCTTCACAGCAGAACACTGACAAAGACAGTTGGGGAGAATGACCAGAAAGGCCAGGTATAAAATCTGGCTGTAGACAGCCAGGTAAACACAAATCTTATCATATGCCTATGTAAAGGTGCCAAAGAAGTCAGACATAAATATTAGCAGGTTAGTGAGGGAAGGAAGGATATAAGTAAAAACATGTGATTGACACGGGCATGCACAATACAGACTTCTGATGTTCCAGCCCAGTGTATTATGGGTTGTGTGACTTGGGGGGCAATGAGCTGCAGGTGAGGGTGGGAGAGGACAAGAAGAAAATGTAAACAAGGAAACTTCAGGGTCAAAAGCATAAGTGTTGAAACTCCCGAAGCCCGTCATGGGGAGCACGGTGGGAAGGTATGTTCTTGATAACTCATTTATGCGAGCTAAAATAAATTCCAGGGTGTAGGCAATTGCGGCATTTTTAAGAATGTCACACAGAGGGAAACCTTAAAGTAAATAAAAATGAGAACTACTTCAAAAAGCTAAGTGCCCAACTTTTAACACGGTAAAGTAAGATGAGACAGACTGCACCACCTTTCTCCCCAGATTGTGCAACACTTACTTAGCTAGGATACTGATCAAAGACAGTTCTCCTACAGTTTCACCTAACCTGATTGATGTAGGTGGTGACTGTCTGAGTCTGTGGGACAACCCACAAAGCAAAGACACATTTTCAACCAGCAAGAGTGTTGTGTATTCCATCATGCTGGGGTCTGCCAGCCAGACAACAAAATGGCTGAACCCCCGAGTGGATCTCACGGGCTCCTTTCATAGCAGTCAGGAGGGGATTAGGTCATCCGGAACCTGATTGACTTGGGGCTCCTCTTCCTCCTTTAACAGGGTGTAGAAACCAAAACTGAAACCAAGCTGGAGCTGAGGCCTAGTGGGAGTTAGGACCAGGAGAAGACTAGCCATAATGCTGCTGTGACCCCTCAGTGACCTCCCCACTGGGGAAGAAAGCTATTCTTTATAAAAAAAAAAAAAATCAATGTATAAATTAGATGAGAAAAGAAAGATACTTTTGTCTTAAATAAGAGAAAACAGTATTCAGTTAGGTGCAATGCAGCAAAAAGAGACACTCTAAGTTTACAGATGTAACAAAACAGGCACAGATGGAGACATGATGTGTTTGTTATTCATTGCTCAACACTGAACCAAAGCCCCACCAGGCCAGCGGAATGTCTTGTGGTGAAATTTTTGTAAACTATCTCCTTTGGCCAAGCCTTTGGAGTTGAATGGTTTTGGTCTCTGCCCAGCTACAGGCCTGTGAGAAGAGACTGAGGAGCAGGATTTAGCCAGGGAGACAGACTCGGTTACGGGCAGAGGGTCGGCTCTTGCAGGCCTGTACTGGCAATGCCTGGAAGCAGTGTGCTGTGAGACAGTTGGAAACGGTTTTCATATTAGTCAGCAAGAAATGAAACTGGAAAAGAAACTGTATTGCAGCTCTAGGAGATACAATGAGCTTAGGTCTATAACCTGAGAATTGAGGCATGACAACAGTGTCCATCCCCACTTGTCATAGGCTTCGTTCTAAGCTGATGTGGCCTACTTAGAGGGTAGCCACTGCATGAAGAAGGGGATGTAAGAGAAGGAAAGGTGTCCTGCTATGCTACAGTTTACTTGTTTTTAGTTCAGTTGTCTTAGTGTTGCTTGGATCCAGCTGGCTGTCTCTGGGTTGGAATGTGGGAACAGAGGCCTCACACGCGTCTTCCATTTGGACTCTTGTGGCAGAGGTGGTTTCTGCTCTGACTTTGAAGACAGGGAGGGGCACAATTCAGCAGACGGGGACTGGGAGATTTTCCTTTCATGTTTCAAATACAATATGAACTAAACTATGACGTTAACCAGCCACGATTCTTTGCAAAGGTCAGCTAGTCTCTGCTGATGGTGCTTTCTTGCCTCAAAATACTCTTGATCTAAAATAGATTATGTGGTTTTTTTTTGTTTTTTTTTTTTTTAATCTACTGTTGCTCTCTCCATTGTGAATTCTTTTCAAGTACCTGCTTTGGTTCCAGGATAACAAATGGAACCTTGGCAGAATAATTCTTTCCCAGCTGAAATTCATGCCATGCTTTCATTTTCTGTGTTTAACCCTGTGAATTAAACTTGTAGTTTAATTCTTCATAAAAAAATGTTTGGATTTTTTGCTGAGGGGTTCCTTGTAGCTTCCACGTTTTCTCTTAACGACTTTGCTCATTGCTTCCATTGTTTTTGTTGGGGCAGTGACTACAGGATTGGTTTTAATGTGACAGGGTAGGAATATGAACATGGCAAATGCAAGAAACCAACAAATCATTTTCATACTTTCTATTGATAGAAGAGCAAATATGTTTACCTTTTACCTGAGACAAGAATGACAACCAGTATTTATGAAATACCTCTAACTTCTACACTGACTCAGTGGTACTCAGATACCCAATGTGAACAACAGAAATCAACAAAGTTAGAGTTGCACCCCCAACGTGTTTGTCATCTTGTTAAGGGTCAAAATTCAGCAGTAGATGAAGTCACAAGGAATGGTTTAAGACAGTGTAGAACTGAATAACATCCCCAGATGCAATGCCAAGGTGGGCCAGTGTTAGAGAAAGTGCGATGGAGGTCGTAGACATCTCCCTACTACACTAGAGGAAGAGCTGTAAGGGCTGTGAAGAGCTGAGAGCAGGGACCGGATGGGAAGCAGACGCCAGATACATGTGACCTGTTCTTTTGTCTGGAGCATTTTCCACTGCACGAAGGTAGTTTTGCTTTTTGTTTTCTTTTCCCGCCAGCATGATATCCTTCTTTGAGTCATCCAGAGTGTCTTCATGGCTTCCCGTGACAGTCAGCCATCTTCTTACAAAACAAACAACCAGAAACGGGGCAGTGGGAGAGAATGAGGCGGAGGGGGCGATACTCTGGTCCTTGCTGCTCTTCTGCTCAGTGTGGCTCTCACACGGGAAGTTCCAGCTCAGCTCCCCGGGCCACTATGGCACCGCACCTCTGCCTCTTTTTAGAGATGTTTGTTGTTCAGTGATCTGCTGCTTCTTCCTTCCTCTTGCCTCTCCCATTTCCTCTCATTTTAACAATGGGAGAAAAAAAATCTGTAGACAAATTTGAGGGTTAGTGGTAGACCAATATGGGACAATTTCCAAATCATGTTTACATTTTAGGAGGAACTCTTACTTCAACTGAGAAGAAGGGGTAAGGAGAGACTATGAACAGTGAGGATAAAGACAGTGTTGTCCACGCAACTGGAAAGACTGAACATTCTCAGACCTATCGAACCGTGTCGTTAAAGCAGGCCAGGCAGCTCACATCATCACAGAGACGACTCAGACCACAAAACTGAACGTGGAGAACCGAACTTGCGTCCAAGATTAATGACAAAGGAGAAAGAAAGCCTCTTTATCCCAAGACGTCAGCGAATCCCTGGGCGTACCTACTGACGGCCGAGCTCTTTCTCAAGGTTCCAGTGAAAGGAAGAATCTGAAAATGGGCGGCATCGTTCAAATTCATTCTGCTCACAAATCTGAAATGGTGGGGATTCTTAGCCCACGATGGGAAGAAAACTGACGAAGCCCAGGGAAAGAGGAGAAGCCGTCAATGTGGGGATGAGTGCGGTTCCTATTTATCATCTAAGTGGCAGGAAAATACCATGGAAAAACTCAACTGTAAGGGTAGGAGCCGGGAACAGGCTGTGCTCCATAGCCTGCAACAGAGACACGTCAGACTGTGACGTCAGCAGCAGGGGACAACTCCAGGCAGAAAGGGCGGTATATCCCCTGACACAAAGGTGCACCCGGAAAGCTCTTAAGCTCCAGGGACAGATGGTCTTAAGGCACCCTTGCTGAGGGCTGAGTAACTGCTTCACTACCACGACCTTGGTGGGAAAGGAAACCTAGCTATGCAAGCCCCTGGGACCCAGTGGAGAACCTTTCTGGTGACTTGAATCTCCCCTTCTCCCTCAGGGTTTGACAGCTCTTTCTGCATAGATCTCAATCTCTGCTTTCTTTGCATGCACCCACACCCGACCAATGAGGACTTCCCTGACTTTTGGAGCAGGCTCCAGGGTTTCACAAGTGCAGCTTGGTGCCAGCTGCAGAGCTACAGACTCTTAGCAGGCTACCCCGGCTGGGTGATGGGGGCGGGCACTGAAGGGGCATTTCCCAGAAGTCCTCTCTTCGGAGGAAGACACCTAAAGAAAAGTCTGCGGCTCTTAGATGCTCCTTGGAGAAGAAAGGTTGCTCCTGAGACCTACTGGAACTGGCTGGACGCCCCCACTCCCTACCCCTCTTCCTGCCTGAACAGGCACAGGCAGAGGAACTTGCTCGGGTTCTTACTACTTCTCACCTGCCCTTGCCGATCCACCATTCCTGCTTTGGCCTTTAAGACCCAGTGTTTTATCGATAAGCAGGGGGCTTTCTCCAGGTTTTGAGACCGCGAGAGATGGGAGAGCAACTGCGCCATATCTCGTGATTGACCTGCTCTCTGCAGACTTTCTCTCCAGGTCAACATCCACAGAGCCTCCTTGTAGTAACACTTGCTGACAGTCTTTACTGGTACCCTGAAGTCTATACAGAGAGCATTGCTATAAGGACTGCTGCCTCCCTCGGGGGGAACCCCGCCACTACAGAGGGTCCTACATCCCCGCTGCGTTTTCTACTCTGCTGTTACAAAAGTTCCCCTAATTTGTTCACTCTTTTCTCTCCATCCTTGGGGTGGGGCAAGAGAAGGATCGGACTGGAGGATCAGCTCTCTCAACATCACCTTCTATCTTGGAAGCCTGCACCTTTTCTTCAGAAAGACATGCTGACGTCCTTGGTTATAATTTGCCTTAAGAAAATTTTATATATCAAGAATACCATTTGTTAAAATTATTTTTGAAAACCTCCGAGATAAAGTTGCAAAAAGCGTAACTCACTGTTTTACTTAGATTCTGGTAAACTGAACTAGAAGAAACAAAACAGGAAAAACCAAACAAGCAAAACAAAAAAAGTCCAATCTTTTGCCATGTTCAGTGTGGCCCCAGGCACAGGTCTGACTGGGGTGACAAGGGAATGATAAAATGAACACAGACGGACCCACAGAGAAGCTGGGATCAGGCTGACGGGGCTCTCAGATGGAAAAACCACAGGACTTCAGCAGCTCAGCATGTTTATCACATAAGCTGAACCAGAGCCAGGGTCATTGCATACAGCTAAACAGGGCATGGGGTTATTTCATACAGAGGAACAAAGAGGCAGACTTACACATACAGCTGCATCAAGGACAGGTTCAGCTACTCTCCGTAGGAGCAATCACTACAGGGGAGCAGACTTGAGGCTGTACCTATCCAGGGGAGAAAGCACAGGCACCAAGGTGGACACTATCTGCACACACTGTCAACATCTGTAAACAAACGCCCTTGTTATCCCTCTGAGCCTCAACCCCTTAATGCCAGGAGGGGACCCTGTCATTCTCCCATGGTCCTTGACATAGCCAGCTGGCATCACGCATTCACTCCAAACTTGACACTCAGGGTTCCTCTGTCCCCCACAGTCTTTTGCTGCTTCACACTGCAACTGATGTTCCAGGGCAACAATGATTCTCAACCTGAGGATCTTGACCTTTCTGGGACCCAATGACCCTCTCACAATGTGGCACATCAAATAGCCTGCACACCAGATATGTAAATTACGATTGATCACAGTAACAAAATTACAGTTATGAAGTAGCAACGAAATAATCTTATGTGTCGGAAGAGGGTGTTCGCCACAACATGAGAAAGGGTCGCAACATTGGGAAGGCTGAGTACCACTGTCCTCAGGTCTTGTCTGAGAGCTGGATTTAGAGTCTCTGGTTTCAGCAACACTGGATGCTGAGTGGTGGGCAGGACTTAGAGTCTCTGGTTTCAGCTACACTGGATGCTGAGTGGTGGGCAGGAATTGCTCCACTGATGCTTCAGAATGTTCCTATGTCCTTTCTTATCTGTGTGCAGTGTGTTTGCTCTCTCCTTGCTTGGACACATTCAAAGACAGCGGATCTTTCCCAGCATCCCTTGAAGAGGCTCCCTGTACCTCCTCCCCACTTAGGTCTTTAAAGTCAGACTGAGAGAAAAGGGAAAGCGGAAGGAGACTTTGCCCCTCTGTCGCTATTGTTGCTCTTGGCAGCGGGCTACCAGGGAGCTAGATATGTACTACTTAAAGCTTAAAGGCTGCAGCAGATTCTGCCCAAGAGCAGTTTAAACACAAAAGCCGGCGTAGACTATGCTCCGTCCCGAGGTGACTCATCCTGACTGATAAATATAGAATGTCTCCCACACACAGAAACAGATGTGGCAGCCATGTCACCTATCAGAGCTTCGCACAAGTCCCAGAACAGCAGAGATTTGCATTCTAAAATGCTAGTTTCCGTTGCCACAGCATTTTCTTCCAGAGTATTCGGTATTTGGTTTGGGGATGGGGAACTTCCACCAAAGTGATATGAGGCTCGGCTAGAAGACAAGGGTCCACCAGATGCTTGGCCAGGAACACCCGCCATGTGCGGTAGCTCAGGTTAGACCTCTGCTCCGAGGAACCCAAGTCCTGTGTGTGTCCAGAGTCTCTCAAGGTTGTCCTCAGCAGTTGGCAGGATGTCTCAGGTGACTATTAAGGCTACTCTCTGTATCAACGAGTGGAGACGTTGTAACAAAGTGCCCCCAAACAAAGCTGTTTGCTTAGAGGCTCTGCCACACTGAAAGAGAATCCCAAACACTGAAGCAAATACAAACGTGTAGCTCGTCGTTTTCTCTTGGTATGATGTATAAGGTTAAGCCCTCTACATAGTCTGTGCACTTCTGCCAGCTTAAGCTTAGTTGGGCTTTTAAGGCAATTTTAGGGAAGCCAGGTTTTCTTCCCAAGATGCTCCACTTCTGGACTGGCTGCCACAATTAAGCTGTGATCAGACAATCCCTGCCTCTGCCGGAAGGCCCAGATCTCACATTCCAAAGAAACACACCCACTACTTTCAGCATTTTCCAGTCTCAGAGGTCAGCCCTTCCCCAAGAACACCAGGGGATTCAAGTCAGCTTTGAGTGAACAAGGGGAACCTGGAGCAACTGAGTCCCTGTCTCAGACCCTATCAGAACTCCACCGCAGGCACTCACTCCCCAGTATGCGGCATGAAATCCTGCCCGAGTTTGCAGCAGCCTGTGCAAGCTTGGAAGGAAAGGTGACTTGTAAATTTCTACTTCAAAAGCTGCGAGAAAGTTTTCTCCATCCTGCATGTATGTAACTTTAGCTGGGGCTCCCCATTTCCTTTTATGATATCAATAGATGTACATTTACTTATTTATAAATTTTATATATGTATATATAATACATAGTGTGCGTATTATATATAGTGTGTATATATTATAAATACATATATATAATAAACAGAGCTCAGGACATTTAAACAAATGGGATAAAGTGACGTGAACATGTTTAAAGTTTTACTAATCATAGTGGCTTTGTATATTGAATATAAGGAAAAATATATCAGGACAAGAATCACTGTAAACTCAATAATCATAAATCTGTTATTTTAAATATGTTTTCTGATGTTTTCACTAGTTTTGTAGATAGTAGTAAGTTGTCACTCTCTTTACCAACCTGGTGAACAACTCTAATTTGAAGATGGGCTTGCAGGTCAAACATTTTTTTCTTCTCAAATGCTTGCCCTATTTACATTATTACTTATATTATTTTCAATGTAAGTTTGTGTCACAAGAATATTTTGAAATGTTTTGTAAAGTTAGTAAAAACTGGATAATCATCAGCTTATTTAAATACACATATGCTATTCTGAGTACGCAGCAATAGCTATGATTTCTAAAGAGGGAACTTTTTATTTACTTATTTAAAGTTGATAGGAATTGAACCTAGAACCTCAGACTTGCTAGGCAGACACTTGACCACTGAGCCACACCCTCCATCCTAGCAATATTTGCTAGCCAAGGCCAAGAAAATTCCAGGCAGTTGAACTCTCTGGGTCCCCATCCATCCCCTCTGTACTCTACACCTTAAGGATGTCGTAAGTGACCATCTGATGGCATCACAACATGGCCTCCTTCTGTACAACAGATTTGTAGTTCTTCAGCATTTACAAGGTGAGAAGCCAAGCCACACAGAGCACAGAGGGAGAAAAGGTTTGCCACAAGTGTATCAGCAAGACTGGTAGAAAGAAGCCATACTAACCAGGGTTGGGCAATAACTCAGGGGTTTCCTAGCAGGCATGAGTTCAGTCTTTAATAGAAAAGAGAGGTAGAGGAGAGAGAGAATCGTTTTTAATTGAAAATATTTTTTGTACAATATATCCTGATCGTGCTTTTCCCTCCTCCAACTCCACCTAAGTCCTCCCCACCTCCTCATCCACCCAACTCCATGCCCTTCTCCACCTCTAAAAAACAAGAAACAAACATACCGAGAGACAGAAAAACAGGAACCAAAATGCACAAGCAAAAGACCAATAAGACAAAAAAATGCCGAAATAAAGAGATAATGCCCTTGAGTTTGTTTTGTGTTGGCCATCCACTCTTGGACATGTGGTCTATCCCTAAGTGCAGTTACTGTACCCAGTGGGACTCCATTGGGAAAAATCAAATTTTCCTTTGCCAGCAGGTATTAATTACAGATAACTTCTTGGTTAGGGGTGGAAACCTGTTTCTACTTTCTTCTCTGAGCTCTGAGACTCCATCTGGGTTGACCCTGTGCAACGCCTGTGCTGGCCCTGTGCATTCTGTCACAGTTTCTGAGCTCGTGTGTCTGTGTGTCAGACCTCCTGTGCCAATAAGACATTTGTTTCTATGGTATCAGCTATCCTCTCTGGCTCTTACAGTCTTTCGGACTCTTTTGCAAGTCTTCCTGATCCCTGGGAGGAGGGGACTGATGAAGACATCTCATTTAGGACTGAGTGCTCCGGAGTCTCTCACTCTCTATATATATACTGTCTAGTTGAGGATCTCTGTGTTGGTATCCATCTACTGCAAGAAGATTCTCCTCTGATGGTGACTGAGAGTATCTCTGGTCTATGGATATAGTATATCATTAGGAGTCATTTTTGCTGCCTTGTTTTATTGGCAGAATAATGGGATTAGGTTTATCCGTAGATCCATGGCCTATCCAGCCACAGGTTCATGGCCACTTCAGCAGTGTTGGGTATGAGTTCCATCTCGTGGAGTCAGTCTTAAATCCAAGCAAAAGGGATTGGTTGCTCCTGTCACATTTGTGCCCAGCACCTACACTAGGTGACTCACAGCTACCTGTAACTCTAGCTCTAGGGGATCCAGGACCCTCTTGTGGCTTCCAAGGTCATCTGCATTCACATGTATAGATACACACATACATATATAAACATAGTTAAAAGGTTTTTAATTTTAAAAAAGCTCTCCCAGTGTGACCATTGAGAGTAAGAATTGGTAAGCCACTTGGGAAAACTATTCAGTCCTACATACTAAAGTTTAATATATATGCATCCTATAGCTCAGTAAGTCCACTCTTAGGCTTCATCCCAAGGAAATGCTGTTAGGTGAAGCTATTTATAGCATTGATGCTAATGAGAGGGAAAATTGGAAGTACAAATTAATCCCAATATGTGTCACAAATGGATTAATTATGTACTTTAATACAACAGAGAAATACGCAATATTGAACATGAATGAACCTCAACTATGTGTGACTGAGGGACTAGGAGTTAGGTTCCTTGATAGGCAGACAGATAGCGAGAGGGACCGTGGCTAGGTAATAAAGGTGCAGAACTTCCAAGATGGCAGCCTCTTCCTCACCCTCCTGACCTGAGACAATAACCTGGCCGCTTTAAACCAGGGTCTTGTAGGTCTTTTCTCCAACCAGCAGGGGACCCACTAATGGACTGGCTGGACAGGTACAGGCCAGCTGAAGCAGGACTTGTTTACATAACAGCAGGGAGCCAATCAGCCATTCGGTCTTTCTTCAAACTGACCCACACTAAATTAGGGGAGGAAGACACCTTAGAGACTTGATCCATCCCACCTCTAGGCTGCCGTCTTCTTTCTCTGTGTACTTGCTGTGTGAACACCTGTGCACCCCTGTTCCTGCCAAATGCCTTTCTCCAACTGCTGGCTTTGTCTGCTCTCATCCGCAGGGCTCAAGATCTCTTGGCTACTGCCTGCCACCCTAGGGACTGCTCCTGCCTTTTGACTCTGTGACTGCCAGAGAAAACAAGCTGATCAAGACCCCTAGGTGGTAACACAAGGAGAGAGACAAATCTCACAGCCACACTGATGAGTTGAAAATTGTCAGGCTTAATAAAACCAACCAACAAACCAACAACAAATGCACCAAAGATTCCATTTACACGCACCAAATTCTGAAAGAAAAATCTACTAGTGCATCCCTGGTTTTGATCTGTGCTAGTTACATGGGGGTGTTGTCTTCGTGAAAGTTAATCTGTGTACCTTGCATTTGTATGCTTTTCAGAATATATATGCCATGTATGTCACACACTAAAACCATGAGTAAAGTTTAATGTACGTTATTCACTTTGTAGACAGATATAAGTGAAAGTTTCATTGTCCTGCTGCCTGATTTGGGGAGTCACTGAGGTAAGCGAACCACCTTTTAGACTACACTGGCTTGGAGTGAGAAAATGGTTAAGTAAAGCAGACTTCCTTCCAGATAACAGTTGCAAAGAGTGTAAAAATCCAGTCCAAGGGAAAACAAGTGCAGTCCCAGAGAATGCAGGACTATCTGCCTTTCTGGCTCAGTGGTGCCCCTTTCTCAGAGGATGCCATCATGCCAATCAGTTTAGATCAGCTTGGGAATGTTGGGAAAGGGGAAAGAATGAAAACATCTTGTCTTTCCATTCCAACCCTGTTCTAAGCTCAACACTGACGGATCAGAAATCCTGTCATCTTGGGTAACCCTTTTCTTTGTTCTCATCAAGTCAAATCAACCACAGTGTTCTCTCTCTGGGGTCCAAAGTATGAAACACATTACACAGAAATCAACATGTGCCTCTCAGAGACCTCCCACAATAACTGAAATTCTTTAAATGCCTCAATTTAAAATAAAAAAATAAATACAAGTCCTGCTTGTTTGTTCTATTGTTTTAATTACCAAACCAAAAATGTTAGTCTTTTCTCTGACCTTAGTTGATACCATGATCAGCTAATCCATGTTAGTATTTATTGTGTTTTCTGTTTTCTCCTGAAATGTTGCTACCACCTGATAATCTAGAAGTATGTTTGTTTGGTTTATTGATTTATATCTCCCCGATTCCTAAAGTCCTACGTGTTGCTGCGGTTTTGTGAGATGTTAATTTTACATATGTTTCTTTATAAGACAGCAGTCTAGCCTATCAGACATCATTTTCTGAAGAGAATGAATGAGTTTCCTTTTCTATTTCTTTAGATAAAGTAAGTACTAGGGGCAATTATATATACAGTTAGTCTGTCTAATTGGTTCAATTGCTGAATGTCGGAATTAAAAAAAAATCTTATGGAGTTTTAATAATAAAGGCAAAGCCAATAAAAAAGATATTTCTTATCAATTACCACATACTTTTTAATGACTCAAGTGTAAATGGATGAAATCTAATAATGATTCTTTTCCTAGACACTCATAAATTTGCACAATAAGAGGAAAGCTTAGTAAAATGTACTTTCCTTTTTAATGAGACCATAACATTTGTCCGACACATGAACCCAACCCTCAGCAGACTTTACAGCTGCCATCCTAACAGTTCGACACTGATGGCAGTTTGGGTCTTTGAAGTATGCCATTTAGTGACAAAACTACCTGCTCATCTCGGTGCTTCCACGCAACACTCTTCCTTTTCTAGAAATAAATTCTAGTTTTAATTGTTTATACACTATAAGTGCAAGGAGATTAGAAGATCCTAGCCATTAGTTACCAAGTTTTAGACCCCAGTAGATATCCTGTCTTTTCTTTTTAATGACTAAATTCGAGCTGAAACCTAAAACACACCTGTAGATTCCAAGGTCACACCTCAATGATTTATGATTTGATAGTGTGTGAGCTTTAATTACTGAGATGTTATCACTGCTGTGGAATAATGTCATAAGTTAAGAAGCCTGTTAAAGGCTCAGGAGTTCCCCCCCCCCCCGAAAAAGACCACATGACACTGAAGCAATGGGACTGGGGTTTCCTTCTCGCATATTATGATCTGGCTGCCAAACAAAGCAGAGATGACAATTTAGACTCATTCATTAACAACCGCCACCCCCCACAGCCTTTCCCCTTTCACATTTGTTGTATGCCTGTCATGTGCCAGACACGGCCAGCCTGGATGAAATAGAGTGCTGTCTCAGTCCTGGAGGAGCTGGAAGTCTGCTGACGGAGACAGACATGTAAACAAATAATTACAATGCCATTTGAGAAGGGCTATAGAGTGGAGGAATGCACTGCTAACAGCGATGCCGGCGGAGATGAAGGCAAGGGTAATCCTGCTGGAGCGGGAGCGTGGGGGTGGGCAGGAGGGACAGTCAGAGGAGGCTACAAAGAAGTAGATTTGAGTTGGAGGCTATGTCTACTTGCTTGAGAAATTCCGAACTTTCCCATTAGTACGTGTGAAAAATGGACTAAGAGTCATATAGTATAATGTGGATATTTGCAAGAAACATTTCTTCTCTTACAGTTCCACATGTGATGGTTCAGTGCAACATGTGCCCATCTCTCATTCAACATCACATGTTTGCTTTGGTTCTTAAAACAAAAGCCGTGTTTCCAATGTGGAGAACCCTGTCTATGACAATGCCGAATGGAGCCAACTGTCCAAAACTTTTTCCAATATTTATAACTGTCCCTAATCCCAATGGAACTAGGCAAATAAATATGTAATTATCCTAGCCACAAGACGAAAGCTGCAGACGCAAACCCAAAAGGGTCACACTGCTTCTTTCGTTCCAATATCTAATTTCTTCTCATTACTTCTCTGGGTGCTCAGGTCTTAGAAGTCTTTTAACAGAAAACAGCAACAAGGGATTTACTTTTTGTCAAAGTTTTCACATCGTCCTATTCCTATTGCCACCAACCAGAGGTTCTCATCACATTTTCTGCTTCTTGTTAAAAGATAATTTAAAATTTCTCTCTAGCCACTCCTGGCTGCCAATGTCTTAAAGAGGCAGGCAACATTTATTCATGTCCCAAAACCACACCACCAAGGGCATAGTAGTTAAACATAGCATCTAACAGTTCTTGCTCAAAGAAATGCAGGGAAAATTAACATGTTTAAGTGTGTGGTTAATAATGCTTTGTTGCAAATTCAAACAGACTCTTAATAAACCAAGGGGCCAGTGATATTTCCTAAGGGTCAATTTTATGGTGGGAAGTGTAAGAGCTATGTTGGGAGGTATGTTGCCCTGCTTATGGCCAAATTTGAAGCTTTGGCTATGCATTGTGCATAAGAGAACCATAAAGTGAAATAAAGATATTCTCTCAAGATGAACGGTTTGAGCATATGGCTCCCATCAATTGAATCATAAATCTAGCCAGATTCATCACTTGAGTTCGGTGTGTAGATAACTTCGGAGAGTTTAAATTATCGCTGACCATTTCCTCTAAGTTTGCCCACCTCTATCCCTGGTCTCACCTTCGCAAGAGAAGCAAGGTTTAATTTACACACTTTTGTCGCTGTAATTAAATCCAGAGTCTGACTATAAAGCTTTCAGATCATATATGGTCTGGGTAGAAATATTGAAAACAGGCCCCCCAAACAACCAGCAGTAGGGAGGGGGGGAGAGGGTGTAAGCGTTCCTGGTTCTGAGAGGCAGGTGAAATCTTGTTATAATTAAGCTTGTTAAAGTCCCAATTTCACTTCAGTGGAACAGCAAGAGGCTCCAGCTGGTGGCCAGCTGCTCCCCAGACCTTCCCCATACCAAAAAAAAAAAAGCACCATGACAGAATAAAGTAGGCCTTATAGGTTTGTTTTAACCAATTTCTCTTATCTATGTAAATTAAATGATGCCAGATACTAAATTATCTCAATATTCAGAAAACAGTTTTCCTTAATCAATGAAATATACCTAGATCATTTTATAAATATCTTAATCTATTCAGATGCACCAATATGGCAAGAACATATGGCAAGATTTCCACAGCTCATTCGTGGAGAACTTGGATGTAATTCAAGGCACAATAACCTTTAAGAAGCTTCATTCCCTTGGATGAAGCAATTCTTACCAGAATGTACCCAATTTCTCAAAGTTGTGTGTTAGGATGGAGAAACCGAACAAAGAATTTTAGGAAGAAATCACAAAATTTATGGATGGGGAAATGTTCAGGATTTGGTTTTCCGGAAGACTCCACGATTACAACACACTTGGACCAAGAAAGCAAACAACCTTTTCTACATGGCGAGAGACTCCTATAAATTTGCATTTTTATTGTGATTTTGACCTGTGAGTTGGCTCTCTAGAGATAACAAATGGTTCACAGAAATGTTTCACGAGTCTTGATAGATGAGCTAAAGATAGAACTGACTAGAATCTGGGGCTAGAAAGTAGATACTAGGGGAAAAAAATGAAATCAGGAGGGTAACGGTGTGGGTGGGATCTTTGATTTATCCTTTTTCCTGGACTGGAAGTGACATCTAGTCTTTGCATTGTACTCCCAAGGCCACCAACTTACTAGAGAGCCTTTTTATTTCTAAATATAGGACACACTTTTAAGTCAAATTAACTGTAATTTGGCTAAAATATTTAAGGAGGTAATAAAGGAGATGTGGAGATGGCCAGAAGAAAGACGTTCAGTAGGAAACACCCTTCTCTGTGAGCCCTTAGGGTCAGCCAGGAAAAAAGAAAAATAAAGACTGACGCCTCTCCTGAACCAGACTCTGGGAATGAAAAGGATGCTGTCTGCTGTCCTTATAAGGCTCACAAATCAGCAGGGAGACAATTACCATACATTATGTGTGACAGATACAGAGATGAGAGCAGAGAAAGCAGCCTGGGGTATGTGTAACCTGAAGGTGTGTGTTTGTATGTGGCGAGGGGTGGGGCAGGAGATGGGGAGAGAACACAGACATGACTGGCTAGTGCAGGTTTGTGAAAGACATCACTTACATAATAAGATGTGGAGATCACCCAGGAGTTAGGGAAAAAAGCAGGACACCGAGTGTTAAAGGCCGAAGCGAAATCTCAGAAGGCAGAAAGATGGCAAAACTGAAGTTGGGAGAGATGCTCCGTGTGGATACGAGATTGCAAAATCAAAGCGGAAAAGTGGGGCCAGGTCAGAATGAGACTCGCAAGCTTGTCAGCAACGTATCTTAGGAATCCACCCCATCACAGAAACAAATGACCCCCAACTCACCAGTTCATAAACGCCCATGCCTTGACTTCCTGCGTGATGAAGCCAAGCACCAAGAATTTCATACTGTTGTTTTAGGGAAAAGGATGAGGAAGAGGATTCTACAGATTAAATTGTGTTATGAATTTACAGGCATGATTGCAGGAAGTCACAGAGACTCCAGTTTACAGAGGGAAAAGTTCAAGTAAGCAAGAAATTTGATTTAGTGACGTCTTTGAGGGGTGCAGGGGAAATTTCTTTTAAGTGAGCTCACTCTTGTTTCAGCACTCACGCTATCTTCTCTGCAGATCTCTCCTGATGCAGTAGCCGGTCCTGGGATTTCGTTTCTCTACTCGTCTTCTGGCCTTTCTGGCCCATCACCCTCTTTCCAATTCCCATGGCGGGGAACCAGGAACAAGGAGGAAAAGAGGTGTCACGTTGTACAAAGGCAAAGCTCCTGGGTCTTGCTTTAATGTGACTTAATAGGACCTCAGTTTTCATTCGCCTAATAAGGGTTTTCGTGCTGAGGGTGAAAATGTTCCCAAGCAGTTGAAAGATATTTCCTACTTGAAATCTTATTCTGGTGGAAACAGCACATGTCCTCACGAAGGACTGTGGCAGTGACATCCACATAGAGAAATGTGTTAAAGGATTAAAAATAAATCTTGTGTTTGCAAATGATCTGAAAAAATAGCTTCAGATCATAAAAGATGTCACATGCATCTTTCCTGAGATACAAGAGGATAAGTTTTTCAAGGCAGCCCATCTAGCCTTGGTGAGGACAGCTGACATCAGGACCTTTTGCACGAAGTGGGTGGTTTTGACCTTGGAAAGTACAAGTACATTTTTCTAATGTGCTTATAATAGGATAAAAATGTATTAGTCTTTCTTCGATGATTCAATTTAAGTATTTTTTTAATCAGTATGTTGGAAGCAAATCCAGGGCTTACCTTAATTTCATTAAGCCTATCAAGTTACATATTCTATTCTTTAACTTTTATTTAATTAAGAAAGTAGAAAGCTACAAAGCAATGTAATCCCTGTCCTCAATTAGCTTAAAATCAAATGTTCCAAGTCCTCAGCAACCCTGTAATTATAACAGGCACATGGAAGCTGCTGGGCTAAAATGACATTGACTCTTCACTTGGGCCTTCAAAGAGATGGAAAGCCTGGCACCCCACCTCTGTTTTACATTTGTCTCCTTTATTTGAGACACTACTTACCTCTCTGCGCAGGCATGTTGGTTATGTGAGGAGTCTTTCTAGGAACCAACCTTGCCCTTTCTCCCGCTTCTGGACAGCAGACACAGAGATCAGAGGGACTGAAGCCTCTTCCTGTCAGCTCTTTGTAATGTCCTGCTCCAGATACTATGACTCTCCCCACCCCAGGCCCCAAAGGTCAATAGTCATAACCCTAAACATGCAGTTCCCTTGTGTTCCAGGGACATAAGAGCCCTGGAACCCCCACCCAGACAATTACCTATGATGGTGAGGCCACACCATGGAGAAACAATTATCACCTGGGACTCAGGAGCTTTATATGATAAGCGATAGGGACTTCCATGGACCATCCTGAAGAACCGGAGCTGAAGCAATGATTAAAGAGCCTGTGCCTTAACCGAGACTGCTGGAAGATATGTAACTTCGTACCTGCCTCTGTTCTTCTATTTTAACCTAAAGCTCATGTCAGTACCACAAAGGTGGACGTGGAGTTACTGGAATCTTTTATCTGCCTCTCTTCACAATGTCCATACATTAACTCTCCTCTCTGCCCCCTCACCATTTCTCTGGCGTGTAGAGACGGTAGCTGAATGAAGCGTATAGAGGCCCTCGATTCCAGGATTTTCCCCCAAAGTGTTCATTGTGTAATGAAGGCAATGTAATTTGATCTAACTAAAAGTAATGGTTATAGCACTGATACCATATGCAGCCCAAATTACCAAGTGTCAGAGAATAAAGTAATCTCTCTCTCCAAATGTCACATGAGCTAAATGGGAAGGCAAGCTAAACAGAAAGGGAAAACAGGGAGTTTGAGGTAAAGCGTTGACGGTGGAGGTCTGGAAAGAGTTAACACTGGCTATTCTATCCGGTCAGAAACGGTGTAGCTACTGGAAAACCACAAGCTATCAGTGACCTAGAGTTTAACATAGCATCAAAGGGTTCTTAGGCAACCTCTCTTCCGCTGTCTACTCTCCACGATGGTGGCTGTCTACTCTCCACAATGATGGAAAGAGAGAGGGGATGTTGCAGCCAAGTCTAGACGTGCATTGCGCTGCTCGGCCACCACGCTATCAGCTCAGGTGCCCAGATCAGAAACGAACACAAGAACGCTAGGAAAAGTACCTAGGAAGGATGAGGGAATAGGATACTGAGAACAGGAGCAGTCTCTGAGTGCTAGGGAAGGCTGGGACAATGCCAAAGAAGTAGGAAAGTAACATAAGACACAGAGAGAGAAAGGAGAGGAGACCTGGAAAAGCACGCATAGGAAACCATCAGACTTGGAGTGAGCTTTGGAGGCTCTGCTCCCTCGGGCACCTTCTTCTCCATCTAGTGATCCCAAGCATAGACTTTTCCTTCTAGGTTTTTGTTCTCTAGTTCAATCCCTCATTATGTACCTCCCTCCCTTTCAAAAGATGGACCCCAAATAATCAGCAGTTACGTCTCAAGTTTCAGGCAGGAAATTTCATGCCTAAACATTGTTAAAGCATAAACGATGCTTTGTGCGATCCAGACATCAAGAAATCACTTTGTCCCTTAAAACTTAGTTAAGGTGAGTGGGAAGTAGACACTCTGAATTTTCCCATCTCATCAAAAGTCTCCGCCTTAGATTTTTGTGAAGTCTGTACACGGGCTAGGGAGTCTTGTGGTGATGCTCAGATTCCTCTGAGTTCTCGGTCTCTGCTCAATGACTTGTAGCTTCCCTTTTCCTTTGCCCTAAGCCAGGATTAAACTCAGCCCTTTAAACTGACTTTTAAAACACAAAACAAAAAAAAAATAAGCAAGTAAACAAACAAAATGATGGATTTGTAGGTAAATCAACAGGAACCATTTTCCTAAGGCTTTCTTACCACCAGCTGGAAATCAGCGATGATTTCATAGCAGGATTTACGTTTCAGAAATGTGGTTAAGCTTAACGGAGTGTCAGGCTTCTCCTTGGCCATTTCAGGACATGAATCATCCAATCACAATGACTTCTCTCACTTTGTCCCTCCCCTATCAGTTTTGATCCCTCCTTCTTTACAGACATAACTATGTGACAACCCAACCACTAAGGAAAGTCAGAGAGAAAGCAACAGTTCGGTCTTCCTACTCAAGTCTCCAAGGAAGAGGCTGCTGGGAGGTTGGAGAGGGTAACCAGGCAGCATCTGAAAAGGGGAAAGCACATGACTTATAATTCTTAAATTAGCAGTATTTGTCCCTGGCAAATGAGTAGTAAGGATTCCAAAGCCCTTGAACTGAAAATGTTTCAGGCTCTTCTTGCTTAAGACTGTTCACTCAGTCTGGACCTTCCTTACCCATCTCCTCATGTGCCCAGAATTCCTGAATACTTAGTCTAGTTCAAGTACTACACCTCAGAATGATGTCCTCTCCCCCAAATCCTATTCAAAGTATCTCGGGGTTTTTTTCACATTACACTGCTATTTTCTTCACAGATTTTTTTTTAGTCTCTTATTTTGTGTTTTATATTTATTATTTTTGAACTCATGCCTGTGAAGTAAAATCTTGATAGTGTCTCTAGCCCTTAATTTCTGCTCTGCCACTGGTAGCTAATAAATATTTATGTCATTGTCCCCAAAAAAATCTCAGAATAGTTGAAGCAGAATGAAATTGACAGAGAATCTCTAAACTATGGCTACCAGCAGTGATAGGGGATGTTGTTAGATCTGACTGGGACAGGCAAAACTCTCTAGAGAACTTACAGAATGGCATGCCTGCAGAAAAACCGTTGAATAGTTTCACGAGAAGATTTGGGGGAAATCTAACAAGCATGAGACAGAATTTGGGGTGGGACTGGAGAGATGGCTCAGCAGTTAAGACACTTGCTGTTCTTGCAAAGGGTAGGGTTCAGTTCCAGCATCCACTTGGCAGCTCACATTCCTCTGTAAGTCCAGCTTCAGAGGATCTGACACCCTCTTCTCACCTCTGAGGGCACCAGATATACACACGACACACATACAGGCAGGCAAGCAAGCACACATACATATGAAATAGGATAAATAAACCTAGATGTGGGGTTTTTTTGTAAGGTATTGAGATTTAATGGTAAAAATGGTAGTTAAACTTTAAAAACCTTATGACATAAAATAGACCAGAGGAGATAGGAGATACTAAGAAAATCAAGAATTTCTTTAAGGTGAATGAAAACAAAAACCAACACAACAAAATGCAGGCGATAGAGTACTAAGGCATGAGGGAAATGCAGAGCATAAAGAGTAAGGAAGATGGCAATCAAGACTGTCAGCTCAGAACCCAAACCAAACCCATGCTAACAGAAAGAAAGAAAATAGTCAATAATAAATAAATGGAATGAAAGGGACAAAAACAACGGAGAAATTTAATAAAATCAAGGTTGGTTGGTTGTTCGAAAGAGTTTTCACTAGGAGAGAGAGAGAGAACAAAATAAACTATAAATCAGAATTGGAAGTGGGCATAATTCTGCAGAAAAAAAACCCCAAAAAGCTACAAAAGACTACAGTGAAAAATCATACTCCAAAAAATGGATAATAGGCAAAATAGAAGATTTTTGGAACGATTTTATCAAGATTAAATTATAAAAAGGAGAAAAATCTGATAAGACTATAACCAGTACAGATATTACTAATCAAAAATATCCCAACAGCAACAAAATCTCAGGGCCCGATGTCCTCACTGGTGAAATGAAAAGAGCTTTTACAAGGATGAACAGGCTGGCGGGGGCGGGGAGTGGTGGCTAGCAAGTAACCGTGCTTACTGTGCTTACTGTCCAGTCTGAAGACCTGAGCTTTATTTCTAGAGCCCCATGGTAGAAGGAGAGAATTCTTCTGGCAGGTTATTCTCCAACCTTTAGAGGTGGACTGTGGCACCCAGGCGTACACACCTACACACGCAGAAATAGTAAATAAGTATTAAAATAAAGGCTTTGTTTTTGTGGTAGTGGGAGAATGACTATCAATCTGCAAACATCTAACACATCAAATGGGAATGCTTCCCACATTGTTCTGTGAAGTAAGAATTACCCAGCCACTCCAGCTATAGACAGACACTACAGAACAATGGCTTTTATATAGAGACAATTCTTAAAATAGTAGGAAAACTGAACTCCACAGATAATCGTGCTTCATTGTTTATGTTCCCTACTTACTATTTTTAACTTCACGTCTATGATGTAAGCTTTTAGGTTAAGAATTAAGCATATCAGAATTTCCGTCCCTTAAACTGGTTTCATGTTCCCTCAAAGATAGCTGGTAAATGGTCATGCATTACTTCTATAATGGAAGCCCTTTGTCATCTAAATAATCCGTAATATGGGTACATGTTGTTACTGGAATACAAGGATGTTATCACATATAAAACCTAAGCAGTGCAATGTGTTACATTAAAAGAATGAAGAAAAAGCACATGAGCAATGCGACTGATTCAGAAAATCATTTAAACATGCACTATCTCTTAACAAAAGTTATAATCAATAAACCAATAATAGAAACTGTCTCAACAAAATTAAATGTTTGCATGCTTTTGAGCAAAGTAAATTCCTCTCTGTAGTTTGACTCCACCACCTTCAGTAAGTTGAAGAGCTGAGGACCATGAAGATAACAGACTTCCTGAGCCAGAGAGGATGCTCCCAGCAGACTGCCTGTGGAGTACATCCTCATTGCCCACTCTGTTGGGTTCTCCCCTGACAAGGGTTAGCCTGGAGCAGCACCACTCCTTGTCTTGAGTCTCAGCACTGCCAGTCAGCGCAGCAGGTGTGAACTGACAGCCTTCATAATTCCATGAGCCAATTCTTTACAATAAATCTTTCTGGTGACTTATGATTCAACTTCAGGAAGATTTTTTTTTTTTTCCTATTGTCTTCCATGGTTACCTCTGAAGTAGACTTGATATGTATCGGCCTTTTTTAGTGGCAACAATCCTTTTCTCCTGATAACTGTTTTGCTCCATAATAACAGCAGAAGCTGGTTGTTTTCGACAATGTAATCCCCCTCAAATTAACTATGCACATTATGTATTTGTTTAAGACTGTTTGGCTACCTGTAACTCCTCTTTTAGACAGGTCCTTCTCAGTGTCCTTGATTTCCGTGCTTGCTTTGTCCTTGTGTTAGTTGGTCTTCACCACAAAGTCAGAACGCTGAAGCCATCAAAAGCAGCAGGGGTGGGTGGATACAAAACGTTAGGAAGACACAGCCTCAAGCAAAAGAAATCAAGCCTTAAATGTGGAAGATATGATAATTAAAGCGCTCAACTCGAGTCTGGTACTGAGGATGGTGAAGTATGGCAGCTAGTTTTGTAGGTTGTTGTGGCCTAGATGCCATTTAGAGAACGTGGAGGGAGAGCCCACCTCCGCTTTAAAATCTTGCTTCAGTAGAGAAGCAACGTGGAGAAATGGCAGCAGAGAGTGTGAAGTTAAAGGAAGGGTGTAGTAATAAGGAGCGGCGGGGCTGCCTTCCCAGCACCCCGCTGCCCGCACCCTGGCCGCCTGGCTAGCTTATGCCCCGAAATAATTACAC
>NC_022017.1:17364231-17384317 GCF_000317375.1 Microtus ochrogaster
AGAGCTGTTGAGTCTCTCTGAGGCGTCTGCCCCCTCGAGGAGAGCTGTCGAGTCTGACCTCACTTCCTCTTCCGCCCAGCATTCTGCTCCTCCCACCTACGTTCTAACCTATCAGGGCAAGCAGCTACTTTATTTAATCAACCAATGACCTTCCTCCATCAGAAGGGGTTTATAATTGCTATAAATCTCAAAATCAAAAGTGTTCATTTGGAGGTGGTCTGTTCTTATGGCAAAACATTCTTGTCACTTGACTTAGTGATGTGTGTAATTGAAAAGGGCACATAAGTTCTGCTAATGTAAAACATTCGGAAATGGCCTTCCTTTCCTCTACCCTTCCCGAGGTGGACTTCTTGCCCTAAAGACCGTGTTGGTTTCCCTTCTAGACTGTAAGATCTCTGAAGTCGAGTCAAGATAGTTTGTATCCCCAGAATACCTGAGACATTTTAGCGCTTGCCTTCTGTGTCTGAAATAGGTGCAGCAAAGTCATGGGTTATTTTGTTTTATTACATAAATGTTATTGGAAAATGATGGTGAGTTGGTTGAAGCCAATGTGGTTTCTTAGAAAGAAGGGTGATGATTTTTATACCTACTAATCTTTCTACCCCATAATTGTCCCTCTCCTCTTTTCATTTTTTCCTCCTACTTTTCTTCCCCTCTACTTCTAGATGCCCAAAGGGCCACCATAATGATAACAGAATATGCCATGAGCTACCTCTCACACACACATTATTTATAATAAAAATCACAAGATTAAAGACCCAAGAACTCTGTGGGTGACATCCAACCTCTTTTTCTATGGTTGCTAATAATATAGCAACTATGCCCATAGAGTTTTATTGCCTTTATTGGGCAAAAAAACCAATTCCCTTTTGTTAAAACATTCATGGTTTCCCCAGTGGTTTTCTATTTGCGTTGAACTTGGATTCTTTTAATATCTTATTTTTTTGAATTGTGGGCCTTCTAGAAAACATTCTTAAATTTATTACCTTATATAGATTTTCTTAGAAACAAGAATCCCTTAAAAGTTATCATCCTATATCCTTAAGCTTAATGAACTGTTTAGATCTAATCTTGCCTACTTAATCAATAGCCATACATTAAAATGTACCTTTCTTCTAGACAAAGTGGGAGACATGAGATTTAATTTGTTTTTATGGCTCCCTAGTTGTAAAACAGAAATAAGAGATTAGTCCCGCTCCCCCTCTGAAACTTGCCCATCCTACTGTGTCCATTCAACATCCCCAACACTTCCCACTGAGAAGTTCCCAAACATCTACTTTCCCTGTAGATTCACAGCTCTTACTTTTGTTGTCTCTTTCATTCTGGTGTCTTAGAGTTTCTTGTCTTTTAGTGTGGTCTCTCTCCCAAAGAGAAGTAAGTGTCTGTGCATCGTGTTTTCTTGGATGTCTGAACCAGATTGGGAGGCACCGATGCTAAATCATCTAGTGGGCAGATGTCCTCATGCACAGTAACCGAGACGGAGACACCAGACCTCAGATGAGGGGTTATTGTGTTGGAGAGATGTCAGTAAGCCCTACAGGTGTGCCTTCTGCAGATGTCTGGAGAAGAAAGTGTGCTAAGTAAAATAAACCAGACACAGAAAGATACATGCTGCGTTCTCTCATTTTTAGAAGCTAAAATAACAGATCACAGAAAGGTGGAGACTAGACTAGAAAGAAGAATAGAATAAAGGCCAAGAAATGAGTCGGGAGGAGAAAAAAGGAGAGGGTGACTTTTGGGAAACCACATGCAGTGTCAATGCGGACAAGTTCTGCCTACACCACCTACCATTTAGAATAAATTCACGAGTTTAAGACTTCCCAGCATAGACAAATGATCATGTTTGATCTGATTATTATGCACTGTCTGCATATGTCAGATTATAATACTGCACCTTACAAATATGTACAGATACTATGCGTCCATTTAAAAGTAATCCATCATTTTGTTTGGTTTCAAGGACCAATTGTGAACTATTGTGAGTGCTGGGGGGAGTAGTCAATGATAATGACATTTGCTAAGACACAGATGATTCCAGAATTTGATATGCATTGCTCTTCCGGCAGAGCTGGGCCTGGGGGTCTGCCTTTCTGAGACCCTCGGGGTGTCTTGTGTGCATCATAACCGCCACAGTAGGCCAGTTGCTTTAAATGGCCGTCCCAGACCTGACTGAGTGGGGAAACTGTAACTAGGCACACTACTCAACTGCCTGGACTTGCTGCCTAGACTACTGCTTCAGATTGCTATGGACTGTCATGCGAGCAAACTGGTATTGTGGCTGTGTGTCGAAAACCTAGGTTACTGTTGCTTAAGTGACAGGAATCTCCACTAAAGTATTAACAAGAAATGCTCTGAACTCCGCCTTTTGTCCTCATCTCATGAGCACCAGATTTAAGAATTATACAAAGATAAACCTTCTCGGGATAATTTGGGATGGGAGAGGGATAAGCTACTTTCAGAGTAAGTTTTTAGTCTTTCAAAATTCAGTTCTTAAAGAGAAAGCTGTGCATGTGGAAAACACACTAGACACACTCCAAGAAGAGGGAGTCACACAGTTCTAACTGTGGGAAAGGTGTACACACACACACACACACACACACACAAACACACACACACACACTCACCCTCCAGATGCTATGCTAATACATAATGTTTATGCAAATACTTAATTCAAATATGAGGGAACTAGAATAGATTCATCTGAAGAAATGTCTGGAATATTTTATATTTTCCTCAGGAAAACAGTAATAATTAAATACAAATAGTATCTTCTCAAAGAGGTTTATACATAGTTTTGTGGAAAAATAATTAAGAATTGTAGCTTCCTGCTCTCTGCCCTATTTTTGAAGATAATAATAGAGTAAAGACATAAAGGCAAGACTTAGAAAAGATAATTGTGTTTATACGTGTATACATTCTCACAGAACATGGCGAGGCCTACTGTGTAGGAATAGTTTTCATTATATAAGGCAAACGGTTCGAGAGACTCTGTTGGCAATTAATAATCCCCGGGGGAATTTAATTGTTATTTTCCACTTTTGTGATCCTCTCTCTGAAGCTCAGCAAGTAGCTGATGAATCATTCAGTAACTAAAGAAAAAAAAAACCCACTATATTAATCAGTGTCTTTGTGTGAAGCTGGATTTTCATTGTGACACCATTGTTTCCTGGTGTCCAGGAAATAGTTCCCAGAGAAGATTAAATTTAGCCTGCAAATGGAAATAGGAACATTCAGCAGACTGGTGTGCAAATTCCAAATCCCCAAGAGGAAAGTAACATTCATTTACAAAGAGATAATGGAGAGAGCCGCCCTGGTACATGAAAACTGTTTGCTGATAAATGTTTAGGTAAGACAGAAGGGGGTGTTGAGGATGACTCCTAGGTGTCTAGTTTGTGGAACTTGATGTTGCTGGTACTAACTACTCGGCAAATGAAGGTGACAGAGAGGGAGTGTATCAGATAATTCTTTGTGTCACTGGGACAAAAATGCCTGAAAGAAGCAAGGGAAGAAAGACGGAGAGTCTCCAAGAGATTTCAGTCCTCTGAGGCAGAGCTCATGGAGACAGAAGTAAGTGGCAATTCCTCACACGGCTGTGCACCAGGAGGCAGAGGGAGTGGGGCCTAAGCGGAGGGTCATATAAAGGCATGCCTCTAGTAACCGACTCAGCCAGCCGGCTGCTACCTCATGAAGGCTCCATGCTCTCCAGAAGAGCACCACAGACTATTGGAGCAGATTTCAAACCCCAGGCCTGTTTCTATCTCATCTTAGATTCAGACCATAACAAGGAGAGGACCCTTCTGCATGGATCAAGGTTCAGCTTCCTTTGAAACTTCCAAGATGGAATGGTAAGCAGACAATTGAATAATTGGGCCTTGAATTCAAGCTGGGGGCTCAAGAGGCATAAAGGTGTTGGATGAGACAGTTGTCCCCCTGGTACGGATGAGTTAGCCTAAGGAGGCAGCATGAGACAACAGGAGAGGCCTTAGGGCAACTATTGTATGACAGGGCAACCCAGATATTGTAAGAGAGCAAGGAGCTAAATAGGACATGAAAAACTGGTAGAGGGTCAGGTTATAGCAGGCAAGGAAAGAATGGTTCCAGCTTTGTAGGTTGTAAGTCATGCACAGTAGTAGTTATGCGCAGATTTGTGGTAGATTATGTCCACTTGCTCAAAATTATTGAAGAAGCTTAGATTAGCTATTCAACTTTGCACATACAGTGTTTTGATTCGTAAGTCATTTTTTTTTAAAAAAAAAAATATTCTTCCAGGTATTAATTTGCTGCATCAGTGCGCAGATCAATTTCTGGGAAGTGCAATGACGTCATTCAGAGCCCCAACACTCACCCAGAGAAGCTGAGTATAACACTGCACATCTATAGAACCACCCGGGGCAGAGCAGAGGCAGGCTCGCTGGCCAGCCAGTTTTGCTGAGTTTCAGTTTAGTGAGAGATCTCGATTCAAACAATCACAATAGCACTAGTTAGCTCCATGGGTCAAAGTGCCTGCCCTCGAAGCCTGACAACTTGAATTTGGTTGCCTGAAAGCAGTATAAAAAAACAGTATGGAGCAGTATGCCTTTGCAACCTTGTGCTTTAAAGGCAAGATGGGAGGAAGGGACAGCAGAGTTCTCCTAGAATCTTATGAACCAGCTGACTTAAAGCATGGGGCAAGGCAGAAGCAGCAATATCAAATGCTTTCCTTCAAAACCTGTGAAGGACTATGTACTTTGGGTTGGTGCTGTGGGTACACGTTAATTAAGTTAATTTATGTAAGAAAACAGAGCCCACTGTTGGTGGCACCCTGCCCTTGGTCCAGAAGTGCAGAAGAGAAAAGCATCCATTCCTCTTTTCCTTTTCCTGTGGATATGGTGTGAGCAGCTCGTACAAGTTCCTGCCTTGACTTCCCCACAGCGGTGGACTGCAACCTGGAATTGGAAGTTCCTTTCTCTGAAAAGTTGCTTTTTGTCAGACTAAATTTTTTAAACATAGAAACAGAAATGAAACTAGGACACACACAAACATGCACACACATTAATAATGATGATGTGGAAATCAATCAAGGAACACACGACCTTCAGCCTGTTCACATATACACACAGAGGCATATGTACACCCATCAACATTAACATGTATATACCTTCTGTTCATACACAAAGATCAAATAATTGCCAAACATTTCCTATTTAATGATTTGAAGGTGGACAGGATATCACATAGTCACTCTCTAGAGCTGAGCCTACGTGAGATCAAAGTGTGGCCTCTAACGCACAGCCGCAAACAAACCCTAACCCACTCAGGTCTTCTATGGCCATGGTACTGGTTCTTTCGTTTCCCTCTGTTTCCAGTGTGTATTCCTCCTTATTCTTTATATCTGTTCTACTTACTTGAGAAACTGCTTTGAAATTTCAATGTATTTAAATATGAAGTTACAAGACCAGGATGAACTATAATAGGATCCTCAGTCTGAATCTCATTAACCGCTGGTTTTTTTGTTTGTTTGATCTCCCCTCCCCCAAACTAACAGGTGCATAGAATTTACAGGTAAACTCGTTCTGGAGACAGAACACCTCCGTCAGTGTGATGCTTCCAATCAAGAGCATGCAGCCAAGCCAGAAGAAAACAGTGTTCCATCTATACATTTCTCGGTTTTTTATTCTGATTGACTTTTAGAATGGTATATTCTCATACTTCAAGTGTCAAGATTTCACTCGGAGACAGGCTGCTTCTTCCAGTGGGATCGAGTCACTCCACCTAGCATTCCAAAACTAACCTCTCACCAGAAGGAACTGGCCTGTGGCTTCTCTCCTGCCCTTAGCCACTGTGCTGTCTGAGAAGAAAGGGGGAGGTGGTAAAGCTTTTATAAAGTGACTATTGGAAATGGCTTTTTATTATAATTCACACATATTTTTCATTATTGAATGTCCTCACTGAGCCTGATTCTGACCACAGATGCTATATTAGGCACCATCCAGGGCTACCAGCGGATTGGCACACGGTGGAATTTACTCGGATCATGGATCACGTGGTAGATTTGTCTGGATCTTGTAGACCTGCGTCTCCCCTCTTCCATCTAAAATATGAGATCAAGTCTCATCACCCAACACCTCTGGCATGAGCAAGGGTACTCTGTGCAAGGACTTCACAATAGGACAATGAATTTCCACCTGCGTTATCTGGAGCCAGCTTCAATAGGAAATAGATAAGACTACTTCTCCACGGCCTAAGACATAAAAACAATGGACGTCTAGGCCTGTCGAATGCAGATAATGTAACATGCCTGAGTCACCTGCTACCAGCTCAGCCCTTGCTCCTTTTAGTTGATCTTTCAGGCATCTCTCCTTCTCAGAAACTGCCTTCTTCATGAGGCCTGTTCCAATCTACCCACTACCGGAGACAGGACTAAACAGAACACATAAAAGTGCGGTCCTGAGTCTAGTGAACTAAAGGAGTTAATGAGAGGAAGTGCTCCAGGAACAGTGAGAAGTCTGTTGGATCTACTGGAATTCATGGGCGCAGAACCCCACAGTCCTTATGGTATGATGACGTCATCACCTGAGTCATGAGGTGGAAAGGCCACCCTGTGTGGATGGCATCACTCCCCCGGGTGGAGTCCTGGACTATAACAGGAGAGAAAGTGGGATGAACAGAAGCTATGCTTTTGACCGTGCATGTGACCAATGGCTTCAAGATCCTGCCTTCACTTTCCCCAAAAGGATAGACTGTGTCCTGGTGTTGTAGCCAAATGAATCCCCTGTCCCCAGCATTACTTTTTGTTATGGTATTCTAGCACATCTCCCAGAAACGAAAATAGGGTAACTTAATGTCAGAATTTTCTTTGGAAATGACAGGTTTTAATAAACAAGTATAGCACAGATGTGCACATTCTCAATCATAGCAACTGATCAAATCTTAGAAACTGACTGGTTAAAGAATTAGGAAAATTCTCCTTGCCTTCTGAGCCTCAAATCCTTGTAAAAATGGAAGGCTGCTTAAAAAAATATACCTATTACATCAAGCCCTGCAGTTATATCATAAATACGACCTGGCACATGACTACGACATGCCTAGTAAAATAGTTTTAAGGAAAATCAAGACATACATTTATCAAAGCTAAGTTGTGGCCAGTCCCCATTGTCTCCGCACCGCTAACACGACGTGTGATCATGAGGAAAGGGAAGAAAGGGACAAAGGGGCAAGCGCAGTTCCTCTGTGGGTTCCCCGGGCGATCACTCATCGCTGTCAGCCTCTAATGAATTTCCTGGCTTGCTTTTCTTTTATCATGGTCATATGCCACTGGTCAAGAGGTCAGCCTGTAGCACAAGTTTTAATCATGATCTGGTAATTAGGTTTTTCTTGCCTGCGATAAGGGATATTTTTAATGTAATTACCTAATGAGAACAGGCCAATATGGCTGAAACCTAATTGATAAATACCCAGGGGTCCCGAAAAATACTAAAGACCATCTGCCCTGAATTTTGAAGAACTCCCAATTTCAGACCTTCACGGCAATCAAATCGATTCAGAGCAAAGAATTTTTATTTACTTGGGCTACTGGAGAACCTCACTGTTATAAGAATGCAGATGTTTTGATGCCCTGCTTTTGGAAGCTGGTAAAATAGTAAATATCACCCAACAAGTGAGTCTCATTTGGCTTGTTTTCTAATAGAACAAGTCACTAGCAAGTAGGTCAGCAAGCTCAAAATGTGTAAGTCTGGATTTAGTAATGAAAACACAACAAAGGAGAAAAAGAACAAAGAGTTTGAAAACAATGCCAGGCTAGTCAGGAGTCTAGAATTATTAGTTTTGGCAGAGTAACTTGCTGTCTCCCGTGTAACAGAAACAAGCCTGAATTCTACGTAGGTGCCTGGATACAGGTACATCCTGACACGGGATAAAACACGCAGTCAGTGTCAGGGTGAGCCCAGGTATATCAGCCAGGCCTTCCTCTGCAGTCTGCCCTGACCTGTGGGTTAACGAGCTGCACTGCCCAGTTCACTGTGCCCCAATGATGGGACTGAGGTGGTTACGGGCAGGCAAAGCATTGGCACATTTTGCCCTCTGATGGTTAAAATTTAAAATACGTCAAGGAAAGAAGGGCCCTGTCCTCGCAGCTCAGCAAAGCAGAGAGCAGAAGACTAAAGGAGCTGAATTCCAGCAGCACGTTTGCATGCTGGTTTCTTGGGCAGCTGCTCACAGCCACCTTGCTTTGGTTGTCTGCAAAGTCCATTCACCTCCAGCATCTGCCACAGCACTCGGCAGACACTAGTCCCAGACATTGCGACTTCACAAATCGTCACAGGTTTTTGGGTTTGATTTTTGTTCTTTAAGGTCCTCAGTGGGTAATAAACATCAACTTCTAGAACTTTCTACCTGTAGAAACTGCTGTCACTGGAACTCTCATGCTCATGACATCTCTTTGTGCTAGAAGCTTAACAAGACTTAGCCTGTGTCAGAAGAGTAAGCTGACACCAACATTAAAACAGAAGAGATGACAGGTCTTTACAAGACCTGTTTTTCTCATTTCCTGCTTCATATTCTATCGGAGGATAACACAAGTCAAACTTTTGGCGATGGTGACATTAGGCTGACTGTAATCTGCCAATGTTAACTGCCCGGGACCCTCTCACAGCTTACAGCACCACTCAACATTCCTCCAGACCCAAGCTGTGCAAAGGTTTTCAGCAGGAGCAGAAACCCAGGAATACATACGATGCTAAAACAATACAAAATGGTCTGCGGGTTGGTGGGGGGGGGGGGGAATACACTAAATGAGAATACTCATCAGATTTGAGGTCCGTGCAAATACTTTTGAAGTACCATGCCTTTATCAACCATTGCTTTGTTCCCAGGAATCTTTCCTGAGGTTTTCGGAATGTTCTTATGCTAAGATGTTTTTGTACAGAGGTTATTGTTTTTCGGCTTACTTGAAATCTTCTCTAAGGGAGACACAGGGCTGAACCTGTTCCTCCACTCGGGTTCTTCCAACAGCTTTCTTAATTGCACATTGGTTGATACAATAGCCCAATTGTTTGACAGACAGTAGGTGACCTGGATGAGGGTAGAGGCGCAGAAAGCAAAGCGAAGTTTACAGACTGTCACAGCACACACAGGATGACAACTAACACTCCAGGCTGAGGGAGACGCACCAAATGGCTGTTAGGATTTTTGACAATTTGGGATTTTGAGTACTGTGACTGGTGGTCAATTTCTGAGAGCTACACACACTAATTTCTCTAAGTGAAAGCATTCACCCTTGAGATGTTCACGTAGCTCAGATCGGGCTTTTGGGGGGTGAAGAGTGAATTTTCATGAGAACTGGATTATGCAAGGGTTGGTATACAAAGGAAGAATGGGAAACACAGCTTTAGGAAATACTCCTCCAGCAAGTGAAATGGACACTCATCAAAAGCGCTTGGTGAGATATAAAGTCCTTATCTTTTTGCATTTGAAAAACTCTTGGGTGTGAGTTATGTCATTTGTAAAACACTCTTCTGAAAGTTTGTCCATCAAAGGGATTTCATTACACTAAAAGAACATTAAAGTAGAAGGATGGCAGACATGTGGCAAGACTAATGCCACTTGTCCCCTTCCCCACCAAGAAGATGCTCTTTCCATCATGACAGATGTTCATCTGGCTAATGTGCTGCCCCAGGTTTGGTCAAACTCCCCGGGGACATTTTTGTGAAGGAATTGTTTGCATTATGAACACTTACAACCAATAAAGCAACCGACTGGAATGCATTCTTTTCATGGAATAGAAACCCAAATTCAGGATCTGAGACTCCTCAAAGGCCCTAGGATCAGACTAGGGTCCCCCAGACTAGAAGCACAAGAAGATCACAGCCTCACAACCCTGGGGGTCGGGGATGGCCTTGTAGCTGTTGCAGTCAGTGCTGAGTATCCTGCCTCCCTCATTGATTTCAAATATTCCAGTGCCCTTGTTGCAGGAACCATTCTCTCAAAGTGAAACTTTCCATCTAATGTACAGACATATAATTTATAAGTAAAAGACTCATAAAATTCATAGGGAATGTACTTATAAAAGTGTGAATAAACATAAGTAAGCTAAGGAGATATATTCTAAGAAATTGGTTCATGGATCTTGTGTTCTAGTGACAACTGAGTCTTGAGTGTGTTTCAGTGTGTGTGTCCATGTGTGTGTGTGTGTGTGTGTGTGTGTGTGTGTGTCCTGCTATTTCTGAAGAACTCTCACTTCCGACTGATATACCAGTGAGTCCAGATGTAGTCTTTTCTTAATGCTTCCTCCAGGCAGCCATGACTAGTCAATTAGAGATGAGGCACTCAACCGTGACGACTTGCCATTTCTGTGTGGGAGATCTTGACATTTAAGGTAATAGCATCAGGCATTCTTGTACATTGCAAGCATTTCTTTTGCACTATGGGCAATTACCTTTGTCTTTTAAGTATGTTGAATTTTCTCTTTAATAGGCTTACTTAAATCAAGTAGTCTACTGGATTTATTTCACATATCGCAGAAAATTTTTTTACCGCCTACCCAGAAGACTTAAAACCACAGAGATGAGTCAACATCAAGGTTTATGTTATAAAGCGACTTCTATGAACTCCCCGTGACTTTACGCAACCCAGACTGTTGCCTAAAACATGGACTTCTGAAGAGCATGAAGTCATCTCAGGATACGTGTCACCTAAATGTGTCCTTACATGAAATCATACGACATCTTCGGCTAGGATTTCAAAGACCTGACTGAGACCCTTAAAAGCCCTCAGGATTTCAGAATCGGTGCCTTCATCAGAATGCGATGTGTTGGTTCAGACAACACAGGCCTTCTTCCTGCTGGGGAAACTGTCATTTATACGACCTGGGGAAAATAAACTAAAGGTAGAGGCTTAAGGTCACATCCAGGGTTAGCTGTAAAACAAACTTGCATATTGTGTGTCGTCCTCATGTGGTTCAGCATCCGTAGGCTTCATTGTCATCATGAATCCCAACAATTCTAGAGGTGATCTGAGTCCATCAACAAAGCAATAAAGAGATGAATCTGTGAGGCTTATTCTACATCATGAATAATTTTGAATAGTGTTCCAAATTTTAATTTTAAAATGTTTAAAAATATTTAAAGGTAAAAAGAAAACACATAAAACAAGCATCTGTCTGTCATCAGTTTGATAACGCATTTCCTAATTTTTGTTCAACGTTTGTTAGAGATGAATCCCCAGATGTAGCTGATTTTACCTGGATCAAATCTCCTTTGCCAGTTTCTCCAACTCTATCCAATCTTAAAATACTCTTGAGTCCAAGTTCATAGCCGAGTGAACATAAGGAGAGAGTCACAATTAAGACACAAATAACCAAAGGGCCTTTCCTCTCCCTAACGAGTCCAGCACCCTCTCTGGGCCAGCCACTATGCCTAAGGTCCCTGATTCCTTACCTCCTAACTACTCTGCATGGCCAAGACAGGTACCTCTGTCCTCCAGCATCTCGGTAAATTGTGTTAACAGCTACCCAAGTTTCTGCAGTCACCCATTTAACTCACCCTCCAGTCTTTAAACTCCCATCCCTGATGTTACTGTATGTCACAATACATCTGTGACCTCAGAGACACATGCTGTTCACTGTTCTTCTAGGTGTAATGTCTACCTTTCTGGAGTCTAATTGCAAATATCCCTCGTGTCTCTCTTCTGCTCTTGCACCTGACATTCATTCCTCACCTTGTGTGTAAAGAAAATTTTTATCACTGAAGCTGCGCTGCAGTACAATACTAGGTCACAGTTAGCAGACCATTCTAAGGTTTCTGTTAAACTTCACAAAGGAGTTTCATGACTTAACCCAGTCAAAAAAAAATCTTATATGGCCCCTCACTACTGATTGCTTCAAGTTTGTCTCAAGCCGCTACCCCTCAGCCGAGTGTCTGAAGCATGTGCTCCCCAATTCCACTATGTAGGTTCCAACCACTCTTCCTCTCCTCTTTCCTTACCTCCCATAGTTCTGCTGCAGGGAGCTTTCTCCCCATACTCTAGCCTGTTAACATCTCCTGCGGCAGCAGTTTCTTCCACCCCACATTTTCTACCTAGAGGCTTTTTAATAAAACCTTGACTCTTGGCCATATTTGTTATGTGGCAGTCTCCTGGGAGATTAAAACCTCCCATCTTGGAGGTTTTTATTAAAACACAGGCTGTATACAGGAAGGGGAGCTCATTAAGCCGAGGAAGTAAACAACTCAATAGCTTCAGGAAGTCCCCAATCTGATCAGATTCACTAGGCCTCTCTGCTCCCAAGTAAGGACTGCCGAAAGACAAACTTCTAGAAAAACTGAGCTGCCTGGAAGATTTAGTCCATCCAGGCAACATGGCGAAAGCAGACTAGCCACTCTGCCTGGAAGAGGCTCAGACCAATTGAATTACCTGGAAAGGACACTCTCAACCTGTAAAGCTGCCTGCAGGCTATTCAATGTGCCCCATGCTTCCAAATTTTGTGAGTTGTCACCACGCAGAGGTGAGCTGTGGTTATACATCTGTCTTTGAGTCGTTTCTGCTCCTGTAAGGAGCCCTTTACCCATAGTCCTCTTAGTAACCCCTATAAAAGCCATTGTTTCACCAAGTTGGACTTTGGTGGTATCTACATTGTCTGTTGTCAGTTCCCCATCAGAGGTGAGTGGACGTTTGCTCGTGTCTTCCCAGGAACAACATCCCAGGTTGTAAGCATCTGATTCTGCTGGTCTGATGTTGTGTCTTCCTTTCACTAATATGAAAAGTATGAGAGATGTTGAGCATGTGAGTTAAGTTCATTTATTATGACAGTGGTGAGATCCCAGCCCTTAATATTTCTGTTTCCCACATCCCAGGCAACAGCTGGAATTCTAATGAAAACACTTCAAATCTTGTCTCAGATCTTTGGAAAACTCAACAAAATTATTAAACCATAGAAAGTTTATATTTAGAAAGCTCAACTACTGATTTTGAATTTAGATAGAGAAAGATAGATTAGATAAATATCTAGATAACTAGATGATAGGTATTTGGATAGATAAAGTAAATGATGATTAGTTTTAATTTCCAACTTGACAAAATCTAGAGTCACCTGGGAAGAAAATCTTTACGGAGGGTTTCCTTGATTAGATTGGCCTATACATGATGCCTATGGCTCTTACCTTAATTGTGTAATTGAAATGAGAAGACTTGCCCACTGTAGGTGGTACCATTCCTTAGGCAGGAGATTCTGTACTGTATATAAGTCGAGAAAGAGAGCTGAACATGGGTAAACATGCATAAACGTACAACTTTCTCTCATAAGCCTGTATTAATCCATGTCTCTCTGCCACTGTGACTTCCCTACTAAGAGGAACTCTGTACCCTGGAACTGGGAGCTGAAATAAACCCATTCTCCCCTAAATTGCTTTTGTCAGGCTGTTTTATGACACTAGCAAGAAATAATAACAAGATACGGTATGTTTAGTTTTCTCGTTGCTGTGGCAAAATACCTGACCAAAAAAACTTAAGAAGGAAGGGTTTGTCTTGGCTTACAGCATAAGAAAGGATAGAATCTATCGTGGCAAGAAAGCCTGGTGGTGGAAGTATGAAGTATGTGATCATAATGTGTCATAGTCAGGAAGCTGAGAGAGATGGATGCTGGTACTCAGCTCCTTTCTTCCTTTCTCCCTTTATATCCAGTCTGGGCCCTACCCTTAGGAATGGTGCCTCCCACATTCAGGGTAAGTCTTTCCCTTCTCAGTTAAATATCTGATGTTATCCAGATACCCAGAAGTATGTCTCCTAGGTAATTCTCAATCTAGACAAGTTGATGATAAATTTTAACAATCACCAATTGATATTTATTCCCATAATAGAAATAATTTTAATGTAAATGTATATATTGGCACAATGACAATGGTAAAAATTATACAAATCATAAATGCAGCTGAAACATCTATGAATGGATGGATGGTTATTATAATTGTTTAATGATGCAGTGGGAAATATATTCTGGTAAAAATCAACTTAATGGAGAAAGGGTTTATTCTGGCTAAGAGTTAAAGGATACAGTTCATCATGGTGGAGAATAGAGGACACAGGAGTTTCAAGCAGCTGCTCATATGGCACCCACTGTCAGGTAGCAGGGCGAATATGTGCTGCTCAGCCCTCTTTAGACACTGACATAGTCCAGGATCTACAACCTGTAATCTCAGCTATGCTAGAGGTTGAGGAAGGAAGATCACAAGTTAGAAGGCTGTCTGGATTACAGGGTGAGTTCATGGCAAGCTTGGTCAATTTATTAAGACCCAGTCTCAGAATGTGGTGCATGGAGGCAGAACATTATACACGTAATATGAAAAACACTTGGAGAAGGAGACGGAATAAGGAAGAAGGACCTGTGGATCAAGGTACAGAAGAAGGTAATGAGATTTAGTGATCTGTCGTTAATAATGGTGTATAATTCAAACTTGCTAAAGGAATAGACTTATTAACATCTCATGACAAAAAGCAGTCAACTGTTGATGTCACATACTTATTAGTAAGCCTAATTGAGTATTTCTACAATCTGGTCCTATCAAAACATGATATTATACATAATTACTTGCCAATTAAAATAAATGAACCAAAATACATTTCTTACAATTAAAATAATGACCATAGTGACATGAGAAGAAACATTTATACACACAAAAAGGAAAGAAATGAGAAATAATTATATCAGAGATTATTGAATAGCTTCTCTATGTCTTCTATAATTTTTTTATGCCAAAAACAAAAAGAAAAGAAACCTCACAATAAGAACTTTTCACATGAATACTTTTATAAAGTTCATCTTAAATGCTTCATATAAGAGATAGATCCTTCCTTGCTGACTGCATTCATTTTGGCCAGTTCTGCTTTAGGGGGCCACAAAACCAGCGGCCACCCCTAGGCAGCACTAGAGTTTGTATGGGGACTTAAATGAATGCTGTGGGGATTTTGAGTTGTGGTCTTTTATATGTCACAAATCCAGGACAGGACGAGAACCAAAAGCAAATGCAAGCTCCAGGCCTGTGTCCCATCACTTGGGACATGAAGATAATAAATGTTTATTTCTGTGAAATAAAATTTTTATTTTCTTGAGTTAGAAGGAAACTTGTGGTATTTTCATTTGAATTACATCCAAAGGCCATCAATTTGTTTTATGTATCATTATTTAAGTCAATAACATTTCTGTGTGGTGTGTACTACATCACCCAATGGGCCACAGCTATTGTAAATGCACCATGCCCACCTTTATGATAAATAGCAGACAGAGTATCTTTGTCACAGATGCTACCATGGTACATGGCCTAGGGCAAGGCAAGGACAGAGGGAGGGATGTTGATGCTTTCAACAAAGAGGCTGTTTGGGGGAGATGACATTTGCACCCACCTTTGGGGGGGGGTTAACATTTTATCAAGCATAAACTAGCCAGAAAAGAACAACCAACGAGGAGAGTGGGTAAATAAAGGTATATAAATTAGTTTTAAATGTTCTCATTGTTCTTAGCTGATGTGGAAGTCAAAGATGAAAGAACTCGCTTTCTGCTTGTATAAGCAGAGTTGATTTATCTTTTAATAAGATCTCAGAGTTCAGTTGTCCAGTTATACACATTTCAAAACCAGCAATGAATCTAGCATAGTAGTGTTCTTATAAAAATCATATTATTTGATTGGAAACTTCAAGGCAAAAATACAAGCAGGAGAGGTCAAAATATATTTATGCTAAAAGAAAACGTTACTAGTTACATAATGTTTTAATTAACTAACTTTTAAATTAATACGGCAATTCATGTTCTACTTGCAATCAATTTTTAAAAATTCACTTTAAAAATAATTTCAGTAAGTTAATTTTTATATAGATAATTGACTTGTTTTCTTTTTAAATGTTATTCCTGTCATTATATGAGATAATAAGTGTTAGCAAACAATATGAGAAATTTAACATAAGAAATAGCATCTCCTGCAGAGAAGTCAGAAGCCATCTGCAGCAAGCCTGCCACGTCTGAATTAGAAATACACGCCTTGCACTCTGCAAGCTCTCCCTATCAGAGATGGCAGGATCGTAGCAATCAATGCTCTTTTAATCTGACATCTCGAAACAGATGAAATGAAAGACGTGTGAAATCAGCCGCCATTAACAAATCCATGGAACCCTTCAGACACACATGTGATTTCACATGGACAAATACAGGAAGTTTTCCTTACAAGCCCTGACTTGCTCGTTGCCCATGGACAATCTAACATGAGGCCATTGGGCAATGAGGCCAGACTGTGCAAGGGCAAACACTAGCACGTTCCTGCATGGTGTTGCCTGCTTTCATTCCACACGGAATTCCAGTGTCATGTGTTTTTCATTTTAAATGCTGCCTTCTTGCATGCTATTTCCTCCCTTTTGGCTTTCACCAAAGTCCCAAGAATCTCTAGGAAATAACAAATGCAAATGTCCAGCGGAGCCCTGGATACTTGCCTGTCCTGTGTCTAAGTAATTAGAGCCTGAAGTTAATGAGTTCATTCAGTTCATTACCAAGTTCAGAGAGCCAGTCATCGGGAGCCATAACTTCCTTATTAAGTATCTTTACTGTCATGGTGTCTTTTATTCTTTTCTCAGAGAATTCATAGGGTGATCAGTCTGTAAAAGACCTCAACACAGCGCCTGATGAGGACAAGAGTTGAGATGATCAGCCTTGGGTTAGAACAAGTTCTGGGATGATCAGCCTTGGGTTACAGCAAGTTCTGGGATGATCAGCTTTGGGTGATTAGGACAAGTGTCGTGATGATGGTGTCAGCCTTGGGTTAGAACAAGTGCTAAGATGATCAACTTTGGGTTACAATGAGTACTGGGTGTTCAGCGTTAGGTTACTAGCATGAGTACTAAGATGATCTGTTTATCAAGAGGCTAACTTGGGTTTCATAGCTTTGAAGGCTTCCGTCCATGGAAGAAGAACCTAGTACTTTAGATCTGAACCAGGAAGCAGTACACCATGGTGGAGCACACCGGAAGTGAGGCATTTACCTCACTGCTGCGCATACAAGAGAAAGAAGCAGAGACGGGGGTCCCAGAATCATTTTCCAGGCATACCTTCAATGACCCAAAGCCCTTCCTCTAGACTCCCAAAGTCTACCGTTCCCCATCAACGCCGTACTTGTAATCAAGCCTTTACACTTTTCCCTTTGGGGGACACTTACAATCCAAAGTACAAGCAACATCCAACTTTAAAAAGTCTCCCACCCACCACCCTAAAAGTGTTCCTTCCCCTGGCTATAGCCCCTCTCCACACGACACCCAGAGTGTATAAATAGAGCCTTCCACTTCTTGATTCTGATACCAACCAGGCAAAACATATGCAGACCTAGTGTGACCACAACTGTTAGAAGCAATTCTATTTTTGTAGTGAAGCCCCCTCAGAACCAGTATTTTGCTCTTTCTATTACTTAAAGCCTTGCAGTGTTGCAGGGCTGGAGGGAAACTCAGTGATGAAGAGCAGTGGCTACTCTTCTAGAAGACTCAGGTTCCATTCCCAGCACCCACATGACAGCTCAGAGCCATTCATAATTACAGTTCCAGGGGATCCAGCGTCTTCTGGCCTCTGCAAGCCCCGGGCATCCATGTGATGTACAAACATGTCGGCCAAACATCCATGCACAGAATATAAGAATAAAAAATGTTTGTGTTGATGTTTTTGCAGGCTTGCAGTGTTGGATAGACAGCAAAGATGTACAATGTGCAGATAACACTATTTGTAAAGCCTGCAGCCAACCCTGTAAAAGCTGTGCCTTGGGATGATCAGGCACACACTCACTGGTTACCAGTTAAGGAGATGCTCAGGATTTAATTTTCAACAGGACTACCCAATCGCCCACAATCTTTGCTTCCTCATTATGTACTCGTGGCTGTGGGATAATTAGAATTTAATCACTAACATGGAATTCAGCTCTTCTTTGTAACTGTACTACATCATGGAGCCCCTCTCCCCATGAACTTCATATGCCACTTTCAAAGATTCTCAGAAATGAGGATCATGCTGTACAAGAGCCAACAACACCCCAGCCTCCACTGTACTAGCATTTACTTTATATGCAGCCTCCTTATTTTGTTTTTGGGCTAATTAATTTGGGTTAAACTCAGCCAAAAGTTTAAATAACTGAATCATGATAGCACTTTATCACAAGAATTATAAAGAAAATACAATTAAAAATACATTTTATTGTATGTTTTCATATAAATATTTCAGAAAACAATGTGAAAGACTTATTGGACTCAGTTTCCTAATGTGTGTGTGATAATAGTCTGAAGGCTTTAAAAACATCTACATTCCTCTTCGTGTTTCTCCACTCTCTAGAACTCATTTTCCCACACAAAAACTATTCTTTACCATGTGTGGTATCTCTAGCAATGGTTTGATCAAGTTCAACCTTTGGGGATGGGAACATGAGGGATTGGAATGGTTGAGTTGGGAGAAGAATGAAGAGAGAAAGTAATGAAAGAGTTATCTTGATAGTTGGAGCCATTATGGGGTTAGGAAAACCCCCAGGAACCAGGAAGGATGACCCCAGCTAATTCTCCTAGCCATAGTGTAGAAGGTGCCTAAACTGGCCTTTCCCTGTAATCAGATTGGTGACTACCTTAATTGTCATTACAGAACCTTAATCTAGTAACTGATGGAAGAAGACACAGAGATCCAGAGCCAAGCACTGGGCCAAGCTCTGGAATCCAGTCAAAGAAGGGGAAAGATTATAAGAGCAAAGGGTGCCAAGGTCTTGATGGGGAAATCCACAGAGACAGCTGACCTGAGCTTGTGGGAGCTCACAGACTCTGGACCAATACCTAAGGAGCCAGCATGAGACTGACCTAGGCCCTCTGAATCTGGGTGACAGTTATACAGCTTGGTCTATTTGTGGGGCCCATAGAAATGGGACCAGGACTTGTCCCTGATGCATGAGCTGGCTCTTTGGAGCCCATTCCTTATGGTACGACACTTCTCTTAGCCTTGACATAGTATAAGGAAAGAACTTTTATCTCACTCATCTTTTCAAGCACACACACACACACACACACACACACACACACACACACAAATCCTTTCTGGTCCTGATTTAAAGAAGGAAAGCTGCAAATTTTCTAGCCTATTGTTTGGTTTTTATTTTATGAACCCATGTGTGATATTTTGGGTCTTTCTCTCCGTTGTAAATATGGAACAGCAACTCCCCATCCATCTTTCCAGTCCTTGGCAACCAACATTACATTTTTGGCTTCTACAAATCTGACAGTCTTAGATACTTTACATGGTGGAATTGTACTGTGTTTGTCCTATGCATGACTGTATCATGTAATCAGTGAATATCCTTCATTTACATCCATGCTGATACCTATGGCAGGACTTACCTTTTGAGTCTGAATAATATTGCTTTCTATGTGTTTATAATATTGCATTGCATGCTTCTCTATGCATTCATTCATTCATTCATTCATGAACATCTTCTTTCATAATATATCTTCAATGTGTAAGCCTTTTAATGTGTGGTACATACATACAACATATATGCCTTTATCATAGATATGTGTATATAGCCACATATATGGCACAGTTATATATTAGGTAGCTCAGACTGTCTGCAAATCTGTCATCCTTCTGCCTCAGCCTCTAGAGTACTGGGATTACAGTTATGCACCACAACACTTGGCTGTGATAAAATAGTTCATTTTTACTTGAATATTCATTGCCTGAGAAGAGATATGCAGCTGGTTCCATGTGCTGACTTTGTATCATGTGTATCTGATGATTTTTAAATTCTAATCGATATTGGTGGACTCCCTAGCAATTTCTTCATGCTACAGTGAGTGTAAACAGGGGCCATTATACTTCATTTCTTATTCAGACGGCTTTTATTTCCTCTTACATAATCGTCCTAGCTAAGACTACTAGGGTTACATAGAGTAAAAGTAACAAGAATAGAAACTGTTGATTTTTCCTAGTCTTTATAACAAATAATATGCTGTTAGTTTGGGGCTCTATTTTCATGTATGGTCTTTATTTTGTTGGATTAGCATCTGTCTGTATTTTACTGAGCGTTTTTTTTTTTTTTTTTTTTTTTTTTTTTTTTTTTTTTTT
>NC_022017.1:17384417-17388359 GCF_000317375.1 Microtus ochrogaster
GAACTCACAGAGATCCGCCTGCCTCTGCCTCCCGAGTGCTGGGATTAAAGGCGTGCGCCACCATCGCCCGGCTTTACTGAGCATTTTAAAATGACAAGTTGCCAAATTCTGTCAAATATTATTTTACATTTATGGAGACAATCACTTGGTGTTTTCCTGCATTCCACTGAAGTAGCATATCACCTCAGTTTGTTGTTATTGGCCACCCTTGATTGGCCCTTTTCTACTGATTTTCTATGTTCTATCTTACTAATTTTACTGTAATCTTCATTGTCACATTCCTCTTTCAGAAACACTGGATTTAGTTTCTTCGTTTTTTAGTATCTTGAGATGCAGGGTTAGTTTGAGATGTTCCCTTTTTCTTAGTAGAGTCTTGCATCACTGCAAACATCTCCTGCAGTGTTGCCTCCACATTGACCAGAAGCTCCGTGAGGCTTTTCTGACCCTGCATATAACATTGCACATTCTGCATCATTCAAACCAGATTCACAAGTCAGCAAAGTTTGTTGCTAACTTAGCATTTGGCAGGTTACTGATGCCAACAATGCCTAGAGTTATGAATTTCCCTGAAATGATACTTCAGCTTATGGCTAGAGTTAGTTAATACAATATTTCTATACTTATATACTGTGCTAACTGACATTTTTACATTTTGGCATAAGGTAATAATTAGTAATATCAATAAGAGTTTGCAGCAAGACCCTTGAGTGCTCTATGGCCAACCACAAAAATGAAATGTCTGACATTCATTTGTTGAATACAGCTTTATTATATTTTGATTCTCCAAACACATAAAAATTTTTATATATATATATATATGTGTGTGTGTGTGTATGAATTTATTTATATATTACATATGTAAAATAAGTGAACAATATGATTTACTTCACTCTTGAAATTCATTATCATTTTGATATATAATATCTTGATCAAAATATTTTTTAAAAAATTATAATAGATGAGCCAGTGATGTCTGCCAGAGCACGCCTGAGCCAGCAACCTCCACAAGCCAAGGCCTGAGTCAGAGACCTCCGCTAGAGCAAGCCCAAGCCCCTATGGGACCAGGCTCAGGCCAACAACCTCTATGGGATCAGGCCTGAGACAGGGACATCCACAGGCACAGATGCAAGCCAGTGACCTCTGCTGGAGCAGGCTAGAGCCAGAGATCTCCGCTGGAGCAGGCCTGAGCCAACCAACTCCTCAGGACCAGGCCTGAGACAGACCTCTGCAGGAACAGGCCCAAGTAAGCTACTTTCATGGAAGAAGGCCTGAACAACCTCTGGAATTGCAAAGCAGCCTCCAGAAGTGCTGAACAACATCCAGAAACACAGAGTGATCTCCAGGGTGACTGGAACCGTGGCCTTGACTCCACCATGAGGAACAACCATCTGGGGCCTTGGATCTACTGGCACTTGGAAGAGTGATCACTAGAGATACGGTCCCAAATACACCAATCAGAAGAAAAGATGGGTAGACAATATAAAAACATATTAACACCATGAAGAACAAAATGATACCAACAAAAACTAGTGTCTCTAAAACAACAAGACTTGAACCGCCCAATACAGATGAAGCAGAAGAAAATTCCCTAAAAAATAACTTTAGGAGAATGTTTGGGGCCCTTAAAAAGTAAATGAAAATTCTCCCAAAGAAATGGAGGAAAAGACAAAAAATTGAAAGAAATCAACAAATCCCATGAAGAAAACCCAAAAAAGGCAATCAAACAGGTGAAAGAAATGGTTCAAGATTTGAAAATTGAAATAGAAACAATAAAGAAAAATACAAACTGAAAGAATCCTGGAAACAGAAAATATGGGAAAACAATCAGGAACCACAAATGCAAGCATAAATAGAAGAATACAAGAGATGGAAGAGAGAATATCAAGTGTTGAAGATACAACAGAGGAAATAGACTCATCAGTCAAAGAAAGTGTCAAATAAAACAAAAGCTTAACATGAAATGTTCAGAAAGTATGGGACACAATAAAAAGACCAAACTTAAGAATAATAGGGATAGAAGAAAGAAAAGTCCAACTCAAAAGCACAGAAAATATATTCAACAATATCATAAAAGAAAACTTTCCCAACCTAAAGAAAGATATACATTTGAAGATACAAGAAACTTACAAAACACCAAATAGACTGGACCAAAAAAGAAGTCCACTCACCACATAATAATCAAAACATTAAACATGCAGAGTAAAGAGAGAACATTAAGGGCTGCAAAGGAAAAATGGCCAAGTAACATAAAAAAAAAAAAAAGACCTATCAGAATTACACCTGATTTCTCAGTGGAAATAATGAAAGCCAGAAGGTCCTGGTTAAGTGTTATGTAGACATTAAGAGACCATGGATGCCAGACCAGACTACTATACTCAGCAAAAATTTCAATCACCATGGTTAGTCAAAGCAAGATATTCCATGTCAGAACATGATTTAACTAATACCTACCACAAACCCAGCCCTACACAAAGAACTAGAAGAAAAATTCCAACCCAAGAAAGTTAACTACATCCACAAAAAAAACAGACAATAGATGATCTCACAGCAGAAAATTCCATTGAAAGGAAAAACACAGACAATAATGTCACCAACAGTGAAAACTAAAATAACAGTAACTAACAATCACTGGTCATTAATATAAACAGGTTCAACTCAACTATAAAAAGGCACAGGCTAACAGATTGAATATGAAAACAGACTCTATTCTTCTGCTGCATGTAAGAAACACACTTCAACTTCAAAGACAGATATTACCTCAGAGTAAAGGGTTGAGAAAAATTTTCTAATCAAATGAACCTAAGAAACAAGCTAGTTTAGCTATCCTAATATCCATCAAAATAGACTTCAAACTAAAATCAGTCAAAAGAGACAAAGAAGGACTTGCATATTTGTCACAGGAAAAAAAAATCCATCAAGAAGAAATTTCAATAATGAACATCTTTGTCCCAAATACAAGGGCATCCTCATATGTAAAAGAAACACTACTAAAGCTTAAATCACATATTAAACGCCACACACTGATAGTGGGAGACTTCAACATCCTACTTTCACCACTGGACAGATATGCCAGACAGAAACTTAACAGAGAAATAAAGGAACTAACAGAAGTTATGACTCAAATGGAATTAACAGACATCTATAGAACATTCCATCCAAGTATAAAAAATATACCTTTTTCTCACTTCATGGAACCATCTCAAAAACTGACTACATACTAACAAAGCAAATTTTAACAGATATTAAAAAAATGGAATAACCCCATTTATCTTATTGGATCACCATGGCTTAAAATTGGAATTCAGCAACAACACTAATTTTATTAAGCCCACAAACACATAGAAATTAAACAATGCTCACTGGAATCACCAATGAGTCAAGGAAGAAATTAAAGACTTCCTAAAATTCAAAGAAAATGACCACACAACATACCAAAATTTATGGGACACAATGAAAACAGTGATAGCACTAAATATCTACATAAAGAAGCTGGAAAGATCCCACTCTAGTGTTAACAGAACACCTAAAAATGCTATAACAAAAAGAATCAAACTCATTCAGGAGGACTAGATAGTAGGAAATAATCAAACTGAGAGCTGAAATCAATAAAATAGAAACGAAGAAAAAAATACAAAGAATCAATGAGACAAAGTTGATTCTTTAAGAAAATCAACAAAATAGACAAACCTTTATCCAAACTAACCAAAAGGCAGAGAGAGAATTTCCAAATTAACAAAATCAGAAATGAAAAGGGGAACATAACAATAGACACAGAGGAAATCCAGAGAACCATCAGGTCACACTTTGAAAAACTTTTATTCCACAAAACTAGAAAGCTTAAAATAAATGGACAAATTTCTGCATAAATATCACTTATTAAAATTAAATAAAAATCAGATAAGCAAATTAAATAGAACTATAACTGCTAAAAAAAATAGAAAC
>NC_022017.1:17388459-17395569 GCF_000317375.1 Microtus ochrogaster
CCTAGGACCAGATGGTTTCAGTGCAAAATTCTACAAGATTTTCAAAGAAGAATTAATACCAATGCTCCTCAAATTCTTCCACACAACAGACAGAGAAGAAACATTGCTGAATTCTTTTTAAGAGGCTACAATTACCCTGTTACCCAAACCACATAAAGACATTACTAAGAAAGAGAAGTACAGACCAATCTCACGTATGAACACTGATGTAAAAATACTCAATAAAATGCTGGCTAACCGAATCCAGGAACACATCAGAAAAATCATCCACCATGACCAAGTAGGCTTCACCCCAAATTGCAAGGATAGTTCAACAAATGAAAATCTGTCAATGTAATCCACCATATAAACAAACTGAAAAACAAAATCCACATATCATCTCATTAAATGCTGAAGAGCCTTCACCAAAATACATCATCCCTTCATTATAAAGGCCTTTGAGAGAGCAGGGATACAAGGAACATATATAAACATAATAAAGGCAATATACAATTAACCAACAGCAAACATCAAACGAAATGGAGTGAAACTCAAAATGATCCCACTGAAATCAGGAACAAAGAAGACAAAGTTGTCCACTCTCTCCATATCTGTTTAATATAGTACTTGCAGCTCTAGCTATAGCAATAAGACAATAAAAGGAGATCAAGGGAATAAAGAGCAGAAAAGATGAAGTCAAACTCTCACTATTTGATGATGATATGATAGTTTACATTAATGACCCGAAAAAATTCTACCAAGGAACTTCTACAATTCATAAATACTTTCAGCAATATAGCAGGATACAAGATTAACTTTAAAAAATCAGTAGCCCTCCTTTATACAGATGATAAATGGTATGAGAAAGAAATCAAAAAACATCGCCCTTCACAATAGCCACAAATAACATAAAATAGAGTGACTCTAACTGAACAATTGGAAGACCTGTATGACAAGAACTTTAAACCTTTGAAGAAAGAAATTGAAGAAGACACTAGAAAATGGAAAGATCTCCCATGCTCTTGGGTAGGCAGAATTAACATAGTAAAAATGGCAATTTTGCCAAAATCAATCTGCAGATTAAATGCAATGTCTATCAAAATCTCAGCAAAATTATTCACAGACCTTAAAAGAACAATATTCAACTTCATATGGAAAAACGAAAAACCCAGAATAACCAAAGCAATCCTGTACAATAAAGGAGGCATCACAATTCCTGACTTCAAATTCTACTACAGAGCTACAGTACTGAAAACAGCCCAGTATTGGCATAAAAACAGGCAGGAGGACCAATGGAACCAAATCAAACATCCAGGTATAAATCTACACACCAGATTTTTGACAAAGAAACAAAAAATATTAAATGGAAAAAAGAAAGCCTATTCAACAAATGGTGCTGGCATAACTGGATATCAACATGTAGAAGAATGAAAACAGAGCTATATCTATTGCGATGCACAAAACTCAAGTCCAGACAGATCAAAGACCTCAACATGAAACCAACTACACTGAACCTCATAGAAGAGGAAATGGAAAGTACACTTGCGTGCATTGGCACAGAGAACCACTTCCTAAATATAACCCCAGTAGCATATACACTGAGAGAAAAATTTAATAAATGGGACCTCCTGAAACAGAAAAGCTCTGTAAAGCAAAGGACACAGTCAACAAGACAAAACGGCAGCCTACAAAATGGGTAAAGATCTTCACCAATCTCACATGGGACAAAGGGATGATCTCCAAAATATACAAAGAACTCAAGAAACTGGTCATCAAAAGAAGAAATAGTCCAATTAAAAAAAATGGGGTACAGATCTAAACAGAGAACTCTAACAGATAAATCTAAAATGCTGAAAGACATTTAAGGAAATGCTCATCATCCTTAGCTGATGTGGGAGTCCCCTCTGTGTGCTGTGTTTGCCATTAATGAATAAAAAAAAACTGCTTTGGACCTATAGTGAGGCAGAAATTAGGTAGGCAGGGAAAGCTAGGCTGAATGCTGAAAGAAAGAAGGGCAGAATCAGGGAGACACCATGGAGCCTCCTCCAGAGATAGACATGCTGAAACTTTGTTGGTAAGCTACAACCTCGTGATGATAGACAGATTACTAGAAATGGGTTAAATTAATATGTAAGAGTTAGCCAATAAGAAGCTGGAGCTAATGGGCAAAGCAGTGATTTAATTAATACAGTTTCTGTGTGATTATTTTGGGTCTAAGCTAGCCAGGTGGCAGGGAACCAACAAGAAGCTCCCCTCTTCCAACACTTAGCCATCAGAGAAATATAAATCAAAACAACTCTGAAATTCCATCTTACACCTCTAAGAATGGCCAAGATAAAAACACTGATGACAACTTATGCTGGAGAGGATGTGGGGTAAAGGGAACACTCCTTCATTGCTGGTGGGAGTGCAAACTAGTACAGTTTCTTTGGATATCAGTATGGTGATTTCTCAGAAAATTAGAAAACAACCTTCCTCAAGACCCAGCAATACCACTTTTGGGTATATGCCTAAAGGATGCTCAATTGTACCACAAGGACATGTATTCAACTATGTTCATAGCAGCATTATTTGTCACAGCCAGAACCTGAAAACAACCTAAATGCCCCTCAACTGATGAGTGGATAAAGAAGATGTGGTATAATTATACAATGGAGTACTACACAGAGGAAAAAAAGATAATGACATCTTGAAATTTTCAGGCAAATGGATGGATCTAGAAAACATATTGAGTGAGGTAACCCAGACCCATAAAAAGTAAATATAATATGTACTCACTTATAAACGGCTTTTAAACATAAAACAAAGAAAACCAGCATACAATTCAGAATCTCAGAGAACCTAGACAACAAAGAGGACCCTAAGGGAAACATGCATGGATTTAATCTACATGGGAATTAGAAAAAGACAAGATCTCCTGAGTAAATTGGGAGCATGGGCATTATGGGAGAGGATAGAAGGGGAGGGGGTAACAAAGGGAGGGGAGCAGAGAAAAATATATAGCTTAATAAAAACAATAAAAAAGGGACAAAAGGATGTGGCTTTCAGGTGTGGTGCAAAGGGTACTGAGCTGCTATCAAGGTGAAAATTAAACACATATTTCAGTGCAGTAAGTGGTATATAGTAACAATTCAATAAATACAGACATAACCATTATTTTATACATAAAAATTATAATAGACATTCTCTCAAAATGAATTAGCTTTTTACCTAATATAGAATTGAGCTCAGTTATAGAAATCATAAAGATTTTTAGATAGGAAAATTTGTCCTTAAATTTTTCAAAAGTAACTCAAAATACATCCATTTTTATCCAGTTCTTCTATCCAGGCAGTTGAAATGTGTGCCTTGGAGAATTTGATCACATGTTTTCTGAGAAGTATGAAGAATTAGCATAATTTGGTTTTTGGAAAGCCCATGTCTTGTGAAACTCTAAATTATCCTCATTGCTAAAGCCAGTCTTAATTAAATATACAATCACTTGTAAATGAAATTGCCACAATTGAAATAGCAGATGTTTACCAAAGCCAGTATCTTCTTGATTCGTTTTGGGGAGAGCGGGTTTGAGAGCATTTCTGTTTATGTCTTAGTTCTAACTAAAACATGATATGCCTCGGGTGGCAAAACTGCAGAGGGAAATAATTCTTAGTGCATGCTGACTAGTCATTCCCTTGCCATGAAAATCTGTAAACTTGGCATCCGTGGCTGCTGTGAGTCCAGGGACAGCGTGGACACGGCTGCTGTGAGTCCAGGGACAGCGTGGACACGGCTGACGTGAGTCCAGGGACAGCGTGGACACGGCTGACGTGAATCCAGGGACAGCGTGGACACGGCTGCTGTGAATCCAGGGACAGCGTGGACACTTGATGGAATATTCTGAATGACAAAATTAAGGTTTAATTCAGAGACTCCGCATTAAACTTTTTGCATTCACGTGAAAATTAAAAATAAAACATTTTAGCTGCTCTGTTATCTCCTAAGACCAATGTGAAATATTTGGAGAAGACCAAAAAGCTTAAAGTATAATTTTTCACATTTTCTCTACAAAATGAAAACCTCTACAATGCAGAAAGTGTTGATTGTTAGTGCTCTGTAGCTTCAGGCTCAGGAGATGAACTTCAATACTCACCTAGAAAGTCTGGTGTCACTCTGCAAGATTGTCACTTTGTCTGGAGCCAATGTCAGAAAACATTAAATATTTGCTCCTCTGATTTCTACTTTTGTGATAAAGACCATGACTAAAAGCAGCTCGGGGGTGAGAGGGTTCCAGATAACTGTGGAGTCGGAAGGGAAGTCAGAACAGGAACTCTAGGTAGGAACCTGAAGGCAGGGACTGAAGCACAGATCAGGGAAGCATGCTGCTTACAGGGTTTAGCCTGTTGTCTCAAACCACCCAGAAGTACCTACCCAGAGATGAAGGCAGCACCCACAGTGAGCTGGGCCCTCTGACGTTAATCATTAATCAAGACAATGCCCTGCAGACTTGCTGACAGGCAATCTGAAGTCATTTTGTCAGTTGAGATTCCTGTTGCACGATGATTTTAACTTGTCTCAAATTTTATCAGACTTAATACAAAAGAGCCTGTAACTCATTCAGTTTTAAAGATTAAACTCTTTATAAAGAAACAACTTTGTTTCAAAATATTTCCAGGTCAATGTTCTATTACCACCCACTATTAACAATTTATTTGTGTGTACGTGTTCAATTAATGAAAGGTTGTGTGTGCGTTAATTAAAAAACACAAATATCACATTGATATCATAAATAGGACTATAATGAGATATTAGATTCCAAAACTTGTGGCAGTGAGAATTAAAGAAATTGAACTGAAGAAATAATAGTCACTTGATTATATTCTATCATTCTCTGGGTTAATTTTGGAAAACAGAGACTATGTTTGATGTAGATCAGTGAAATACATAGTGATGGTGTTTCGTGCTGCCCTGCCATTTTGTCCTCTCTGACTGCTGATACCCACTAAGACAGTGTCCCCATTCCTATACTGAGAACCAGTTTGCCTAGAAGGGGAGGTCTGAGCCTAAGGGCCCTGGCTTCAGTTCATTTCCCCAACACCTGTGCACAGCACCAATTTCCCATGGCATCTTAACCAACAAATGGCATGCCTTCAACTCTACCCCTGCTCCACTATCTTCCTCCTTTAGATTTAAATGGTGAAAAGAGAAACTATCCCAATCAATGGTAGCCATCAAACACCCATAGAACATGATCCCAAATTCCTTTGGTTTTTCTTCTCTGGCTTTGTCTAACAGCAAGAGCATGTATACTAGTTCTCGAGGAAAATGTTTCCAGCGTAATAACAGCCATGGTTATCTCTACTCAAAACCTTCACATCCTTAGTAAATAAGAGCCAACCAAGTGGATTTGGTGCCTCGTGGGTTTGGGGAATGCGATGGATATGTTTAGGGCTGTTCAAGGGCCATGGGGGAGTTCCTGTAATCTCAGCACTAGAAGGGCTGAGGCAACGGGCTTACAGGTTTGCCAGGCTGGCAAGACCTTCACAATAAAGAGAAAATGAGGCGAGAAGGTAAGGGTATTGAAGGCTTCCTTCTGATGGTATGATGCTTTCCAATAAAAATACAACATAAGTCAACTGTGAAATGTTAAGTCATTCAGTCAGTATATTTGAGAAACTCAAAAGAAATATTATTATTTTTTAATAACCTAGATTATTCTTAATGATTTATTTCACTTTTAATTAAATGTACAAGTGCACATCTGTGTGTAGGTATATTGATGAGAGTGTGGGGTGCCCTCTGATATACAGGAATCACAAGCAGTTGTGAGCCCCAACATGGGTCCCTTGTAAGAGCAATATGTACTGTATGTACTCTTAACCAACGAACCATCTCCCCAGCCACCTAATCCGAATACTGTAACCTAATACATATGAATCCTGTCATTTCAAATTGTAGCCAATATTTTAAAAGTTGACACATTTTTTCTTTCTTCCTTTTAGCATTAAGTCTTTGAAACCCAAGTGTGCTTTTATCTATGGCTCTTTTCAATTTTAGCCACATTTCAAGCCCTCAGCAGTCACCTGAGCCTTAAGGGCCCCACACCAAACAATGCAACAATCTTTAGAAACTTGTCAGTGTTCTGGGCAAAATCTAACACAGAGAAGAAAAACCCCTGGCAGGAAGCCAAATCTCCTTGAGTAGGTAAGGGCAGTAATAATGGCAAGCCCCTGAAATTTACTCCAGCCCAGGCCTACCTTAAGCCTAAGGTCTGTGGACAGCTTCTGACCTCCTCATGGGCATCCTTGTGAATGTTTAGAAGTTTTGGTCATTTACCTACAAAATAAATAAACCAAATTAGTCCTGAAGCCAACAGCCTATAACCCCTAACACCCGGCTCTGGTGGGAACAAAGGAAATTGGCCTGATATATCCTCAGAAGTGCCAAAGCTTTTTACGGTCCAGCTGAGAACTTATCACCCTGGGTCTGCTCGGAACACACAAGCCAGTGATGAGCCTGGCCTTGGAAGAAGCAGCACTGGGGGGGGGGGCAATTTATTGTCTTTCAGTTGTTTTCCAAAATCAATGGAGCCTCATTAAGGAAAGGAAGGGGCTGGGCTCTCTGCTACTCCCTTTTATCTTCCTTGCTGTTTGGACAGGTGCAAAGGGTAGAATTAGCTGGTGTATGTATGGAATTTTTAGAGTGGAACAAACCATTGCGAATTTGACCTTTAAAGCTGATGAGCGAAGAAAGAGGAGCTTCGCTCTGTGAGCACTGAAAAGCACGCATTTCACTTTTTTCTCACCTGTAGAAGGTTTCTTGGCACTTGAAATCTGAAATTTTTCACAGACGATACCTCGGGTCTAGTCCTCACTGCCCCTTGCACTAACTTCTGCTACAGCCTCTAAATCTGCTTTTTGACCTCCCCATCAGTCCCTCATCTGTGGGTCCAGCATGGCCTGCATCTAGTACACCACCACTCAAGCCACAACTGGCAAACAAAAGTGTGATATCTGCCCATTTCAATACTCACAACTCTTTGGAGTGGAGACTAGTTATAGTCTCTCTCTCTCTCTGTCTCTCTCTTTCTCTCTGTCTCTGTCTCTGTCTCTCTCTCTCTCTGTCTCTCTCTCTCTCTCTCTCTCTCTCTCTCTC
>NC_022017.1:17395669-17398749 GCF_000317375.1 Microtus ochrogaster
TCTCTCTCTCTCTCTCTCTCTCTCTCTCTCTCTCTCTCATTGAATGTGGTTTCTGTCCCACCCATCTGCAGCCATTCAGTCCCAAAGAAATACACAGAGGTCTACATTAATTATAAATGGATTGGCCTATTACTCAGGCTTTTTATTAACTCTTTCTTGCATCTTGTATTAGCCATTATTCTTGTCTGAGTTAGCCACAGGGCTTGGCACCTTTTTGGCAAGTCAGTCACATCTTGCTTGCTCTATGTCTGGCTTCCTCTATCTCTGGGTGATGACTGCAGACTGACTCTTTCCTGTTCCTAGGATTCTCCTGTTCTCCTTGCCCCACCTCTACTTCCTACCTGGCTACTGGCCAATCAGTGTTTATTTAAAATACAATTGACAGGGTACAGACCATTGTACCACAGCACTTACCGCCCACCACCTTTATTTTAAATAAGAACTCTGTCCTGGTAGCACCAATCTATTTCTGAGAGAGTGCTGAGCACCAAAGGCACTTTACTTGGAGTTTGTCTTCTTCTTGGCACAACTGGCCTTTGGGCAAGAAACTGCCCATGCCTTGACTATGGACAAAATGCACAATGTTTGGACTAGAGAAGAAGGATACAAGAAAGAAGACTGCCAAATCTTGCCCAGATAGGGTAAGATGGTTTTGAAAAATTTCCTGCCTCTGAAAATGGTATGCCAGTTACTCTAGGCCTTAGCCAAAGTTGGTTGCTTCAACATTGCAAATAAGACTTTGGGTGATTGCTCAGGCAGCCTGTTGTCTCTGTCATCTACTGCACATTTTGGAAGCTGCTTGATTGCACTTCCTGCCTACTCAAGTAATATTATCTCCCTTCTCAGGCTTTCGATGGGGTTGAAGATTAGATAGTCATAGTTACTGTACTCTTATGATCTAGCCAAGCCATTTCCAATACAAGATGTAGACTCCTTAGGATAGAATGTTTATTAAAACATTTAGCATACATTCCTTGCTTAATACTGTTTATGCTGGCTGTATTTCTAATTTCATACTTGATATCTGTTCCTAGTGTATATAGTTTTATATTGGGTTTGGAACCCTCTTATTTAACCAAAAGGGGGAGGTGCTGTAAGAACTCCTTCCACTCCTTCAGCCAATAGCCTTTAACATACCAGCCCACTTCGGTGTGGTCTCTTATACTATAAATGCAGCTATAAAGCCTGTGCTCACTTTCTTGCTTCCTGCTCTCACTTCCAGCTGCTAGACTCTGTTCCTGTTCCCCAATCATACAGAGGACTGTTATCTAGAACAGTGATCTGTAAGTCTTCCCTAAATAAATAACCCTTTATTATAGGTAATTTTGAACTATTGTGGGATTATTTTGTAACTTCCACCATCATTGTACCCTTCCTTATTCTTCTCCAAATCTAATAAAGTCCTGAAAAAAATAATATATAAGGGATACAGGGCTGATTTTGACTTTCCATCCAAAGTTCTGTCTGCTCCAGCCAGTTTCACCAATGCAAAGTATCCACATTGCCTAGTTGAGTCTGGAGCATTTGGCATGATCTTCTACAAAAGAAATGAACCCCTTACAATTGGGAGAGTGGGCAAAGGGAGATAATTTGTCACAATGTGAGTCTTTACCACTGTTAGCTAATACCATTTTTTTTTCTTTCAAGATTTGCTTCTGTGAGGGGCATCTGCTAAGCACTGGGAGGAAGGCAGAGATGAAGAAGAGCAGCTTCGTGTTGGTGGCTTTACTACTTACTATTCCTTTTGCTCTTTCTAGCCATCCTGAGAAGTGAGCCCAACTTTCATCATTATTATGTTCTTTTGAACACAGAGGAACTAGCAGGACTGGAGGAGGAATCGTTGATTTGGTCAAAGTCAAATAACTAATGAAGAGGGAAATTCCAGTTTCCAGTCTAGGTATGTCCTACCACCCATAGCGCCTGTTCTCTCTGACCCTTAAAGGACTTAACATCCATGAAGATAAGTATGTATGTGTAGTAGGAGGCTGCTAGTTAGTTCCCAGCTGCTTAGCTTTAAAATAATCACAAAGAAACCATATTAATTAAATCACTGCTTGGCTCATTCTCTAACTTCTTTTTGGCCAACTCTTACATCTTAATTTAACCCATTTCTAGTAATCTGTATATTGTCATGAGGCTGAGGCTTACCAGGTAAAATTCTGGCATCTATCTCTGGCAGGCCTACATGGCTTCTTCTGACCCCGCCTTCTTTCTCCCAGCATTCAGTTTAGTTTTACCCACCTAGATAAGCTCTGCCCTATCACAGGCCCAAAACAGCTTCTTTATTAACCAATGGTATTCACAGCATACAGAGGGGAAATCTCATATCACATGTTTAGAACTTTGTTACCTTGTAGAGTATAAGTGAATCGGTAGATTCACTAAGATTGACCTTAAAAGCATTTTAAAACCATTTTTTACTTTATGCATATAGATGTTTTATCTGTGTATGTCTGTGTACCACAAATATGCCTGGTACTCGGGGCCAGAAGAAATGCATTGAATCCCCCTAGAACTGGAATTACAGACAGTTACAAGCCACCAAGAGAGTGCTAAGAACTGACCTGGATCCTCTGCAAGAGCAATGCACACAGCAATCCACTGTGCCATCTCCATATTCCCTAAAATTACAAAGATGCAGCATTCCAAACAGAAGTGTTTGAAAGAACCCAAGGCCAAGGTTTTGTAACAGTCAGGAGGCCAATTGGGAGGGTCTTGATACTGGTGTGTGATGGGAATAGGCAGTGAGAACTGTCATTGAATACTTTTACAAGCCTAACATTTTCATTCTCGTCTCAGCAAACATGCAAGTTCTTAGCTAAAGAGCCATCTGGGTTTCTGAGTACTTCATTTCTTCTTACTCGGCAGTGTGTGTAAGGTGTCCATACTGTTTTCATAGCCTTATGCAGAGTGACATATGCCACAGTGGTCCTGAGATAGTGCTAGTTCACGGACTGAGATTCAGTCTACCTAGGATCAAATCTCAGTTCTTGTTCTCACCGCTGTTTGTTCTTGTGTTTTATCTGCCCTAGGGGTTTCTCCAGAGAAAGAGAGAGAGAGAGAGAGAGAGAGAGGGGGGG
>NC_022017.1:17398849-17407979 GCF_000317375.1 Microtus ochrogaster
GAGAGAGAGAGAGAGAGAGAGAGAGAGAGAGAGAGAGAGAGTTGACTGAGGTTTCTGTCCCAGCTGGTCCTGCAGTCACACAGTCCCAAAGCAATACACAGAAGTCTACATTAATTATAAACTGATTGGCCCATTAGCTCAGGCTTCTTATTAACTCTTATAACTTATATTACCCCATAATTCTTGTCTGTGTTAACCACATGGCTTGGTACCTTTTCAGTGAGGCAGTCACATCTTGCTTGCTCTGTGTCTGGCTTCCTCTCTGTCTGGGTGACAACTACAGACCGAAACTTCCCTTTTCCCAGAATTCTATTGTCTCACCTCTACTTTCTGCCTGATTGCCCAACCTATACTTCCTTCTTGGCTATGGGCCAATCACCATTTATTTAAAATATAAATATTAGGGTATGGACCATTGTCCCACAGAAGAACAAAAGCTGACCTGCCAGGGAAGTTCAAGGGTCCCAGCATACATTTTCCAGAATTCCAAAATGAAGCTTAGATGTAATCCACAGCAGAAAAAAATTCACATCTCTCTTAGAAACCAAATCCTTGGGGAGCAACTCTAACTTGATTTATGTCATTCATTTTTCTCTAAAGTGCTTAATTTTATACTGACTCCAATGTATTATGATGAACTGGTTTTTAAGATGACAGTAAGAAAGTCTGGATCTGAAGCTGCACTATTCCTTCTGAGGTAACACAGTTTGATTTGCCCCTCCAGAACAAAGGTGCTGAGACTTGTGTGTTCAAGATGACGGTCACAAGGGGTGTGAGGGCAGCACAATTCTCTCCTGAGAACAGACCTAGGTGCCCTGTAGACAAGAGGAAGCTGGAGGAAGTTAATTCTTTCTTATCCTCTGCCTATGAGGACACAGTGCTTCCATTTTCTCAGGACACATCCCCAAAGTGCCGAAAATAGCCCTTACCCACCAAGCCTGCTTGTGTTTCAGCTATAAATCTTTCAGTCTGCAGAACTCTGAAAAAGCAATATTGTTCATAAACTATGCAACTTCAGGTGTTCTGTTTTAGCAGCAAAATGAACAGCACATTTTTAAAATAAGGTCAGATAAGCCCACAACGGAAGGCTAGTTTTTTTTTTTTTGCAGTCAATGCGTTGACTTGGGCCTCCTCACCTCTCTACTTGTACATATGTATACATATAGACACAGAATATCATATTGCTCTTGTCAATTCCTTCAAATATAACAGCCTATGAACCATCAGAAGCAGTTTTTATAGACGCTAAAACATGCTGACACACACCATTAATTCAATGGTCATTTTAAAAGAGAAAGCAGACATAAAAATTCTTTTGGCAACTTGGATTTCATCCATTATGAATGCTTCCATTTTATTTTAGGATGAGAAAAACAAGATTTCATCCTCAAGACTTTATTGTACTTTTCTTTGTTAGAAACAAGGACATTTTCTCTGTGACAAACTTGTTCCAATAAAAGAAAATAAATGAGTCCCCCATCTAGAACACAGGTCTTCTGTAAGTCCTAAAGTGATGATCAAGAAATAACATCACTCTTATGTTTGTTTGTTTGTTTGTTTGTTTATGGCAAGGTCTTGACATGTAGCTCAAGTGAGCTTCCAACTTTCAATCCTCCTGCCTCATCTCTGAAGTAGCTGGGATTGCAAGTATACAACACCTCTCTCAATTTAGTAACAGTATTAATTTCATAATAGCTATCACTAAGATGTTGGTTTTGGTCAGTTTGCACCTGAGTTAGTTCTGCTACCCATGTTAATTTCATCTGCATCATTTTCATCATCACCATCCATTGCATATTTACAATCTGCCTTTGCTGCCATGCCCTGTACATCCTGCTCCACTAGGGGCCCTGAAAATCTACGGTGACAATGACTTCATCCTGGCCTTATCTGCTGACAGACTCTGGAGAGGGTCCATGTCACATGATACTTGCAGCTGTGGTCACTCCCATCACCCCCGACGTACACTCCTGGCTGTACTTGCCCATAAGAGCTCCATGGCAACCACTCATCTTCAACAGCACACCATGGAGAATTCTGAAACCTAGATTTGTATGTGTATTTGTCCTTTGGAATGCCTAGACTCAAATGGTCTTTTCCTGACTTATTCCATTCTGTTCATTGGGATTTAACAGCAAATTCAATGTTATTAAAAGCAAAGGTGCCTGCAGCCATGCGATTATGTTTATGCAAAAAAAAAAAATTCAAAGACAGAAGGGACCTGCACCTCAGAACATGGTTGCATGTGCATCTCATGATAAGACAGGCAAATGAGAACAAGAGGAAGAAAGAACAAGGAAGGCTGCCAAATTAGAGGATCATTTCCTCGGTTATTCTAACAGACACATGCCATCAGGAAAAGACAATTTTTAGGTAAGAACCCAAACTTGAAGACTAGAGTATAGTTTTTTCATTCTCAATGAGCATTTTTTTTCTAACCTATTCTCACACACTGTTTCATACAATGGGGCTCCACTAAGAATTGCACAGGCAGGAATTTATTTTACGACTTCATCTTTCTTAGTTAAAATGTTTCGGTGTGGAAAGGAGAATAAGAGAACTGTCCTGTTCACTCTAGCATTCCCCTCTAGCAATTACAGTTGCAGGGACCTTGGCTTTTCTAGAAAAATATAAGAACATTACTGTAGAATTATCAGGAACAAAAGGTAAATCTCATTGTCCCAAATGATCTTCCTGTACTGGGAACAGCTTTAATGGAGAGAGTGAATCATGACACACAAAATAGATAATTTAGCAGAGACTACAATGTGAGAAATCATTCAGTCACGTGTAATCACAAAACAATATCTTTAAAGGTTATCTTTTCTTTCTTTGCTTCATTTTTTTTCCCCTTTGAGATGAGGGCTGATTGTGTAGCCCAGACCAGCCTTGTATTCAGAATTAACTGGAGTGCTGTATTACATATATCGGTCATTGAACCTAAGCAACCTGCCCTCCTAATGCAGAAAAACAATCTCTGATAGCCAATTAATAATAGGCATATTATTAAAAATATGGACCGAATTTTTAAAATAACATTAAAAATTAAAGTAACTACTAAGTATATAGAAGTTTTTAATTCTCATTAGGAATCTGACAGATAGCAAGGGAGCATGAGGCATCTTCATGGCTTAGCTCTTCTATTTATCCAATGATTAAAACACACACAAAGTGATAGAAGCAAATGAATCAGTTCTGCAGCACAAGCAAGCTATGTAGGGCATACCTGCAGACCACGTGGAAAGGTTTCCCCTTAAATTAAGCTTTTACACGAGGGGAAACTACTGTTTCTCATGGGAACCAGAGGTTGTGCCAAGGGGACATGAGGAACCCTCTACCCACAGCCCAGTTGTGACCCCAACATATCTGTCAACCTCAGCGCACGGCCACTCCGGCTCATCCTCCTCACGCCATCTTGACTTCTGCCTTCTTCCATCCTAACACAGCTCGGTGTCCCACACTGCAGCAATTTTTAACCACTCCTGTCTCACCCAGTCCATCACCCATCACTCACTTCATCATTCTGATCAGGGAAGCTGTTTCAGTCTTCCCGTTATCAACGTCATCCGATGCCCTCCATCTGTTTATTCAGTCGTCCTGCATTTTAGTTGTATTGAGTATCCCTTGGCAATTAGGAGTATGGTAGGCTAGGATATGCAGAGAAACATAGAACATAGCTCCCATCTTCTCTAACCTTCTGTTCTGAGCAGGAAGAACATAGGATCTGGGGACTCTATACTTCCGTGAACATAGAACTGGGGGTGCAGTTGGAGGAGAAGATGCTAATGCTGAGGACAGAATAAGGCTGAAGAAGACTGGGTAAGACCACATTCTAAGGGATCCAAAGTGAATGATAAAACACATTCCAAGAGTGTGTGCACAAAACAAGCCAATGACGTACCCCATCATGTTCCAAAAACAAAAGCAAATTTAAAAAAAAAAAAAGAGTCTCCTTTGCCTCTGTAACCGGTGCCTGGCTCCACAAGAACTTCAAGAACACCTTCAAGTCCTCTGCATATAATCCAGGGACACGGCTGGCAGCTTTGCTTTGGGATCTAGCATGCGTTATCTCCTTGCTGCACCCAAACACAGGAGCTCTGGAGTTGTTTAGGTTTCTTACCTTCCTGAAACACATTTCCCCGGATAGCTGAGTGAGGATCTTTGTTCTGGAGCCTCTGTTTGGATGTCACCAGAAACTGTAAGAAACTCCAAATCCCCCAAAACACTACCTTACGATAAACAATGGATCCAAATAGGCGGCTTTCTAAACAAGGCATAGAAATTGTTGTTCTTTTGGAAAACTACAACTCCCAGACTCCTCCTGGACTATGGATACCTGTGCGCACACCTGCGCGCAGGTATGGGCCATCCTTCCCAGATACCCTTGCTCTCCCCGTTAAAAGGCAGGGCCACAAGAGGCTCTCTCTCTCGTTTGCCTTTCCTCGTGTGTCCTGCACGTCCCTCCCCTCCCTTCTGTGTTTCCCTCCCCCATTAAAGTGGACCCACGTGGGAGCCGCCATGTCGTGTCTGTGTTTGTTCCGCCGTGTGTGTCTGTCCTGTGCCCCATGTGTCTGAAGAACACCCCTGTACTTATTATTATTTTTTTAAGAAGAACAGAAATGGCCAACACCCATATTAAAGTATTGAACATCACTGATAAACAGGGAAATGTAAATCAAAACAAAATATGATCTTATTCCAATAAGAATGCCTATTATTAAAACCACAAAAGGTAACAAGCACTGCTGAGGACATGGAGAACAAGGACCCTTGAACACGGTGGGCCCTAGTGTAACTTAGTACAGCCATCACTGCACACAGGGTGAAGGCAGTGCCAGAAGCTAAAGGCAGAGCGAAGGGTTCAGCCAGTCTCCCGATGGTTATATAATCACAAAGGAAAGAAAATGGGTGTGTTGAGAAGACAAGTGTCCTGGCATCTGTAACGACACTTCTCACAAAAGCCAAGCAATAGAGGCACTGTGCGTGCTCCTCAACCAATGACCAAGGAAAGCGTGATACATACACAGACCCCAAATAAATAAGATCCTGTCATTTCTGACCGCACGTATCTGATTGGAAGTCATTATGTTAAGTGAGCTAAGCCAGGCTCAGGAAGACAAATGTCAGATGATCTCACTGACACCTGAAATCTAAAAGCAGGAATCTTAAGAAATGCCAAGAGCAGACCCAGGGCTTTTGGAGGCTGGGGGAGCAGAAGGAGAGAGAGGTGGGGAGACATTGATGCATGGAAAGGACATTACGGGTAAGCAAAGGAAGAAGGTTTGGGGTGCTACTGGACAGTAGTAGAGTGACTGTGGACAGTGATGATGTCCTGTATTTCTTTAGAAAGTGGAAAGGCTTTGAATGGTTTTACCTAAAGAGATAATAAATGAGGAGATAGGTGTTCAACCCATTTTAAACATTAAACATTACACAGGTGTTAAAACATCACACCATGTCCCGTAAAAATGCAGCTTTATGTTTTAAAGACCAGTTAAAGCAATTTTAAATCCAACCAACCAAATAAATGGTTTTTCTCTCAGGAAAGATTCCCCAGGCACCCCCCTCAATGAATAGTGACCCCTAACCCCACCGCCTCACTCCCTAACCCCATTAGCATACTCCATTCCACATCTCTGGACATGTTTGATGGCTGCTGTATTTGTAATGCCTGCCTTCACTTCTCTCCAACACCAATTTCATACCCCAGGGGCTTTGTATGTCGTTTCACTTGACTGCCGAACACAAAGCTGGTATGTAGCAGATAGTCTATACTTAACTAATCAAGTGATTAACAAAGCTAGAGCGTAGCTCCTGTACAGGTAGAGGTTTAAAAAAAAAACTAAGGATGGGAAAGTAAGTAAAGATACCCTTGTGGTGGCAAAAACTAGCTAGCTCTTTTATCATTGTTAAGTTGAAGCATTAAAAATCCCCTCGTTCTTGTCTTTCGCTGCACACACTACTCTACCCAGAATATAATAACACTCAGCTCTATATTCTAATGCTTACACTTCAGTGATTTTACATACAACTCCTTAATGCATTTTTGATATGTTTTGATGCATGGACTAGGGGGAGAATCTGTATTTTTCCTCAATTTTTAGTCAAGTGAACTTAGTTTCTAGAACAATGTTTTCTCTCTGTGTCAGAGATGCAAACTTGGAACTCAATGACAACAAGCTAGTGCCCCAACCCTTGTTGGAGACAGGGTCTAGCTAAGTGGTTCAGCTTGGCCTTGAATTTACTCTAGATCTCTCCATCTTCCTGCCTTAGACTCCACGTAATTGGGATTACAGGCCTGTGCTACCAGGCCCGGCTTGTTCATGGCATTTTCAATTCTTAAATTGTTGGATGAGCTCTTCTGCTCTGTTGACCTGCGGCCTTTTTTGATCCCAAGAGTGAGTAATTCAATTGCATAAAATCTTTCAAATCTCTAGGTTAAAAACTCATTAAGCAAACAAAGTAGAAACATATTTGCAGTAACTATGAGTTTAACTCCAGTAAATCAAGGCTTTGCTTTTTAGGTCCAAATATATTAGTGATCGGAGCAAATGAAAAGGAACTGATGGGAGACAGATAGATAGACAGACAGACAGACAAACCTTAGGAGGAAACGCCGAACTTCTCCCAGAACTGTAGAAATGATTTGATCTTTGGCCTCTGAAATCAGAGAAAGACATCAGCACAGCCATGGGGGTGGGAGGAGGATGGAGCCCACACCAAGTTACTGAGGTGTGAGACACTTATCTGGAAACAGCTTGAGGAAATTCCCCTGTGCATTAATGACTTTGGCTTCTTAACATTTTTATGGTAAGATGTCATGTCGCTTTGTTTTATTATGTTATGTTATTGTTATTCCTTAGTTGCCTGTTTGTTTTCTAAGGGGAGGCAGAAAGAGTATGGATTTGAATGGGAGGGGAGGTGGGGAGAATCTAGGAAGATTTGGGGGACTAGAAACTGTAATCATAATATATTGTATGGAAAGAATTCTTTCAATGAAAGAAAAATAGAAAAAAAGGAAAAATAAATATAGTTAAGGAAAACGTTCTAATAGACAAAACTAGGATTAAAGACGTTCTTCGGAGATTACTTTTTTGCTTTTGTTTTGTTTTTCTGCTGTCTGCTTAAATCATGGTTATTTCCAAAAGGAGTCTGGGAACACCTTAAAGTTTAACAAGAGCACTGATTGTTCTCTGCTATATCCACTTAGTAAAAGCTTATTCAGGACAGACACCGTACGGTGTGGAAATTGAAGGTGTAAGTTGTGCTCTGGGAAACAAGAGCCGCAGGGGTGACCAGGTGGCCACCAAACAGTATGTGCCCTGGATTTTCTTTTCTGTTTCCTATTGTCAAATTTTCCTTAATGCGCATGAGTACTTTTTACTTTGATGAAACAAACCCCAAAGTTAAACAAAGACACCCATTGCGTTGCCTTATTAGGTCAGCATGCTGAGGCCTGTATGGATGGAAAGATGTCCAGGCTGAGAGGGGCTACAGGAGCCCTCTTCTCCCCGACACAGCTCTCCCCCTTGGAGAAGCAGCACAGCTCTCTGGAAGGAGCCATTTAGGAATGAAAGAATTAGGAACATCTGGGCCGGAGTCAGAACCACGCCATGCAGCATCACCCTTCAAAGGCAGCTCTGAGGTGCGGAAGGTGAGCAAGAGTTCAGAGCTGAATCTGAGCCCACAGATGCACGGATTAAGCTGTGAATGAGCAGGGGGCATCTCGGGGCACCAGTTCAGAGTGAGAACAGAGGAGAAAAGGCAGCCTCTGGCACTTGCCATCTAAGCCACAGCTGAGAACGAGCGGAAGAGGAACCGTCAAACCCTGCGAGACCGATGAGAAGAAACCGCTCACACTTTGAACTAAATCTTGCTGAATTTCAATCATTTGTCCTAGAAGTTACATGTTGTGATTTAGAGTGTTGTTGGTTTTTAACAACAAAAAAAGCCCAATTATTATTTAATTTTAGATAATGCAAGGTTTGGGGGTTTTTTGCTTTGCTTTTTGTTTTGGAGCCATATAAGAACACACGAGGAAGCTCAGGTCAGCTGCTGAGGGTGCTGTGAGAGGGAGGAGCAGCTGGGGCCAGAGAGGTGGCCCAGGGAGGCATCACATCTGTATCCCAGGTGCACACTGTGTATCTGAGGATGATGTGCCTTGGTACAGAGGTTAGGCATGTTGATCCAAGAGTGTCTGTCACATTAGAAAAATTAAGTTTCATAAGAGTAATGGCAGGGTCTTTGAGGAAGGAGGACGAAGGAGAGATGATGACAGTCATGCAGGCAGGCCGGCAGGCAGGCGGTCTTGTCTGTAAGGGAAAAGGGACAGAGGAATTCTGAATTTGACAAGAAAGAGAATCAAATATGCTTCCTGGCAACATCTGACTGGATTTAAGGCCCACTCCATGAGATGGAATCCACCATACCCGTGGCCAAGAGTTTGAGACCAGATAGGTCCGAGACCTAGGAAGAAACCAAATACTACTTGCTCTTTTACTAAAAGAATGCAGCAATAAAATGACTCGTAAGAAATTCTTCTATACTTGCTGATTAGTGCCTTGCTCTGCCATCATCAGAGAAGCTTCCTCCTGAGGTGGATGGGAACACATCCAGAGACCCATAGCCAGACAACATACAGAGAGTAAGAGACCTTGGAACACTTCATCCTGAATAGAATGTCTCCCTCAAATCCCTTGCCTTAGGGCTCAGAGAACTCTGCAGAGGAGGCTGAAAGGTTGTGAGAGCCAAAGATGATGGATGACCCCAAGGAAGCTAGGCCTTCTAAACACAGCAAGACAGAGGCACATACAAATTCACAGAGACTGTGGCAGCATGCACAGGGCCTGCCTGGTTCTGCACCAGATGGGGTTCCAGTAATGAGACGTGAAGTAGACGCAAGCCCCCATCCCTAAGCCAGCATCTATCTCTAAGTGATAATCACATGTAAATGAAAAATTAGTTTTCTCCAACAAGGTCTCACGGAGGATAAAAACCACCCCACTGAAGGCAGGCCCCATGCCCTGCAGTAGACAGTCAACACAAATGAGCTCATTGGTATCTTTGGAGGTTGTTTGTCTCATAATGTTTCGTTTGGGCTTTTTTTTTTTTTTTTTTTTTTTTTTTTTTT
>NC_022017.1:17408079-17477558 GCF_000317375.1 Microtus ochrogaster
TTTTTTAGTTTTACAGGTCTTCTGTGTATATACTATGGCTTCCAGTTTTGTATTTTTATGGGATTCCTGTATGTGCAAATGTGTGTGTGTGTTCATCTGTATGTGTTTCTTGTACTTTTTCTTTTGGTTATTTTCTTCCGTTCATTTGCTTTCCTCTATACCAACTTTTTGTTCCATTATTTTACTATTATTCTTTAGGTGTCTGCTTATTTTCTAAGGAGAGACAGAGAGACTGGATTTAAGTGGGAGGGGAGGGGAGGAGGATCTGGGAAGAGCCGGGGGACTAGAAACTGTAATCCTAATATACTGTATGGAATAAATCTTGTTTCAATAAAAGGCATATAGAAAAAAGGAAAAAGAAACAAACAAGCAAATGTTTCCCATGTTTCTGCTTTAATAACAGGGAGAAATGTGGTAACTAGAGCAGAGACAGGCAGACAGACAAGGAGGAGCAGATATAAGAGAGAAAAATGCCAATTTTTTTTTCATTTGGAATATACTAATTTTGAGACATTTACTTTAAAAAGTCTCTGTTAGCTTGAAGAGCTAATATTAAGTCAAGCTCAGCATATAGAAACCTGGCAGATTCACAGAACATTGGGAATAGATGTGTGTGAACCCAACCGAACTCTGCTCAGAGAAACGAAAGAAGATTCGTGGCAGCATCCGGACAAGTGCTGATATTGAAGGGACGAGTTGGAGACGTGCACCGATATCACATGATCTGGAAGGCAGGAAGGAAATGAAGAACCGCAGCTCAGAAGGACGCTAAGAGCTGTGGAGAATAACATAGTGCAAAGACTGAAAAACATCGTTAGAATCAATTAGGGTGGGATGTCGGTAAGTTCAACCCGAGCGACAGCCAAGAAATGATGGGAAGAGCTCAGGATATTGGTGAGGAAGTGATCAGTGCCGAGTGGGAAGAAACAGCTAATGGAGGCTGGAACCCAAACAGCATGAAGAGGGTCACCTAGGATGTGCCTCCTTTGGGCAGGGCAGTAATGACAAAAGCAGATGTCTTAAAACAGGAAGTCAGGAGGATTGGGGTTCCACAATCCCTTCCAAGAGCCCAAGAGCACCAGGTCCTCTCCACAGACCTAAGGCCCTCCCACTCAGCCTCACCTCTTTTTTATATAATTTTGTGGGTTTCGTACATGAATACTGTATTTATGTCATCTCCACCTCTCCCTTTCTGCCATCAATTCCTCCTGTCTTCTCCCACTCCCTCTCAAATTCACAGTCTCCTGTTCATTAACTACTATTGCTAAATATATATACTTATATATACAGATGTATGTGTACATATATGTATTTAACAAGAGTCATTAATGAATATGGCTTGCGGCATGCGTGTGTGTGTGTGTGTGTGTCTGTGTGTGTGTGTGTGTGTGTGTGTGTAAATTTATAAAGACCCTTCCTAGTCCATTTAGTGTTGCTTGTATGTATTGTATTTAGGGCTCACCACTTAGGATTGGAAAACCTATCTGGGGCTCATCCCTGGAAAAGACCGATTCTCCTCCTCTTAGCATCCATTAACAGCCATAGCTCTTCATCTAGAGGTGGGGCTTTAAGAGAATTTCCTCGTCAGCTTCAGTGTGTCTACTTACGTTGTTATTGTTCAGATCTTATTTAGGCAGCCGTATCGTTATATAAGAGACACCATCTCTCAGTAGACATCCTGGTCCCCTAGCTCTTAGAGTCTTTCTGTTCTCTCTTCCATGTTGCTCTGCGAGCCTTTGCTGTAGGATCTGTGATGCTACTTACAGGCAACTCGAGCATCTTAACCAGTTGTGATTTCCATAGCAGTCTCCATCTGCTATAAGAAGTTTCTTTGACTAAGGATAAACTACACTTACCTATGAGTACAGGTATATAGAACACTGTCAGAAACCATATTGGTGTCTGACAATGTCAGTAGTAGGCTGTCCTCCCCCGGTACAGATAGTTGACTAGATTTACAGTCGAAGCATGAATTCCCTCCTACTGAGCAATCCTTAAGTTCAATTAGGCGGCTGCTGGTTGCCTCCAATATATTATGTCACTGGTGTACCTTTAGGGATGTCTTGTGCTGGTCACTATTGTGCTTTGTAAATGGGTAGGACTACTTTTTTCCCTAGGCAGCTTGCATAAGACCTTCCTATATTACGAGAACCAGTCCTTAGGAAGGCTCCTCCCAGGTCAGACTTAGCTGAATTCCTTCAAGTCCTGTGTCTGAGGCATATGGCATTTTACCTTTAAATTCTGGGAGGTAACCAGGGGTTATCAAAATAGCCTCTGTTGTTTTGTGATTCTCTTGGATTCCCATGACTAACAACTCAAAGGGAAGGTTTCCATACATGGCACTGAGGATTTTTTTTAAAACTAGTATGGTTCTTGGGGGTATAATAATCATCCCAAGTGGCATAGCTTTACTTTTTAAAAACATATACATGCATATATACACATACTTATATATAAAATGCATTTTAAGTAAATATAAAGTAATGTTTTCCTATGACATTTTCAAACATCCTTAGTCTCATTTATCCTTCTTTCTCTCCCTTCTCTTTCTGTATTGTCTTCCCTCCATCCCTGCTTCCTGGCTTTCAGCCTTTCCAGTGTGAAATCGCTATTGTTGAACTACTCAAATCACAGTGTGTAAGCCAACCTAATAATCCCCTTTGTTACATACATACATATATGTATGTGTGTGTCCATATCTCTCTCTCTCTCTCTCTCTCTCTCTCTCTCTCTCTCTCTCTCTTACACACACACACACACACACACACACACACACACACACCCGTCCATGGGTTCTGTTCCTCTAGAGAACCATGACACATGTAATCTCACACATTCCCCCACACACTGAGATCCAAACCTCCAACATGTGGAATCTTTAGAGGGGAAAATATACCCAAACAATGGCATTTAGCTCAGAGCTGGATCACGCCGGTCTCTGCCCCCTCAATCTGGCTTTCTCTGGGCCACTGACTGGGTCGAATCATGGGTGGTTTCTCTCACAGACACATCACCTTCTGGGGTTAGTGCTTTCTGTAACACATTGTGACTTTATTATAACTTGGTTGCATCTGCAAATACCCTTTAAGTAAATAAGGTTCACAATCTAAGCTTCTTGATGACATGCATTCATTTCACACCTGAACCAGCAAGCAATGGTGTGTCTTAGGCGGGGCTCTAGCTCACTTTGCCCAAAGACAACGGTGTTTCGCAGGCACTCTCCAACACCTCAGGTGATTTGTCAGCAAACCTGGGGCTTGTGAAGACGAAAACTTGAGAAGTAACATGGGAAATACTGTAGCACAGATTTCTCTGTGTGTCAGCAACTGTTTTACATCTTGGAGATCGCAGTAACGTGCACAAGCCTTCTGGGAAAGTCTAAATGGGATTTTGTGTCTTACTCAGATATTCTCTTGGATAGTGTGATTTTTTTAAAAAAAAAATCTAATTCCATGAGCAACAACTTAGGTTATTCATTTACAGCTTGCAAAAAGCATCTAGTTTATATTCTACTTAAATAACTGACAGGTGGGGCAGGCATCATGTGGTTCCAGTTCATTATTATTTTATTGGGATTAAAATAATTAACTTATCTACCTCGTTTCCTCATGGCCTGAGTAAAACAAAATAAATAGAATAAAATAGATCTCTTACAGAGAAAAGAAGCATACTGAATTTCAAGTCTAGTTATGGCAGATCTATCTGAATTACCAGAGTCTATTCCCCCTTCAGTGAACTTCTGTTACAAGAATTAGAATCCTGAATCCTAAATGTACATTACAGACAGCTATTAAAATAAGCCAGGAATGCAGGAGTTCTCTTATAAAACAGTATTTGTTCTTGCTGGTATCTCATATAGTTTTTACTAAAAATGCAGCAAGCTAAAAATACATACATGTTATTCTGGTGCAGTGAGATGGCCATAATTTTTATTTACTTTTAGTTTCTTCCTGAAGGCAAAAATCTGAAAGGAAACACCTGCAGATTCTGACTTGTAGTCTTTGACTTCTCTGGAAATACGATCCAAAATCTGGAGTTTGGACAGTTTCGTTTCAGCTTGGGTGAAGGCATAACTGTGGAGTTGCTTTTTAAATAGCCACCTGTTCTTTTCTCCTGGCGGCAACAATTCAGCCTCCCACAATCGCCAGCTCCAGCAAGTTCCTTTTCTGAGATCACCGCTGGCATCTCTGCCAAGATGGTTCTTACAGCCATTCTAGAGAACACCGTTGTCACGCAGTGACGGCTCATGCCTGTACCCCAATCAATCCTCCAGAGCCCCTTTGCCCACACCGCAGTCTTTGGCAGAAACACAGAGCACAAGTTATAGCCAGTGCCCTGGGTCTCAGAGAAATTTTAGTGTAGAAGCTACCTAGGTTCCCATGGGTTGCTTCATGAAGTAAGGATATCAGCACGTTTCTTTTATTTATTCGTTTATTATTATTATTATTTTAGACAGAGTCTCTCTGTGTAACAGTCCTAGCTGACCTGAAACTCTCTTTGTAGACCAGTCTGGTCTCGAACTCACGGAGATGTGCCTGCCTCTGCCTCCTGAGTGCTGGGATTAAAGGCGTGCGCCACCATGTCCAACTTCAGCACATGTCTTAACAAGCTCGAGGCTTACAAATTTGTTTGCATATACAGACTCTGCAGTATAAGAAACAGCTCGTTTTCTCCTGCATAACTCACAAATAGGAACAGAAAACAGCCCCTCGTTTGGTTCAACAATATTAGGCGTCTGCCGGGCGGTGGTGGCGCACGCCTGTAATCCCAGCACTCGGGAGACAGAGGCAGGCGGATCTCTGTGAGTTTGAGACCAGCCTGGTCTACCAAGGGAGTTCCAGGACAGGCTCCAAAGCTACAGAGAAACCCTGTCTCGAAAAACCAAAAAAAAACAAAAACAAACAATATTAGGCGTCAATTGTGTGCCATGGATGCCATATAGTGCCAAGTATAATAACAGACAGAACAGAAATGGTTTTGGTGACTTTGATCATATGGCTTGTGGTCTAGAGAGGAAAATACAGGGTGCCAAATAATTCCATATGGATTTGTGAACTCTGGTGCATTCCCCAAAGGTAAGGAGCAAGATTCAGGAGCACATGCAGTAATGCCAGCAGAGGGAGGTCTCTTCAGGATGGTTACAGTGCTGCAGACCTTTGATGGTGGAGGAGAAGTCAATTCAATAGCAAGCAGAGAGGGAGGCGCTGTGAGGAGTAAGAGAGGTGCATGCTGGGGGACTCACAATAAGTAAGTGGCATGTCATCACCAAGGGTCTGAGACAGGAAGTTGATGGCAACACTCACATTTTTCACGGTTTACCGAGGTTGTCATGGGAATGGCAGATGACAGAGGGTTTGGAAGCTCTCCTAGCAGGAGTTGCCTCCTTCCACATGGGAGGTGATGAGAGCCTTGAAACAATGGTGACAAGATGAACCAGGGACAGGATCCGGTTGGACCAAGAATAATGTCTAGATTTGGAGCTTACAAACAAGAAGACTGACTTCATTATCTGTTGGAGCAGACACCAAAGGAGGTCACAAAGAAACTGTAAATTAGGTTTGGGCATGTTGTATTGGGAAGAAATCCAGGGGAGGATGTCAAGCAAGCCAGACATGTGGGTCTTTCAACTTAGCCTTATTTGAATCGCAGGCATACAGGTCATAATTGCAACAATCGGAAGCTGAAGATGGAAAGAGGATGGATTTTAGAAAGAAGGGACTCTGGAACTTGAGGGCTAGATGAAGAAAATGAGCCAACAAATGGTATCTGGAAAGTGGAGGAGGAGGAAATGAGAACCACTTGGTCTCAGATGACAAAGGGCAAGACTGTTCCAGGAACAGAAAGTCTGGCTGCTGGGACATCTGCCCAAAAGTCAAGCAAAGGGAAGGATGAACAGTGTGCTCTCTTCATTGGACCTCAAAGAGGACATGTGACCTGAGCAGGAGCCATTTCAGGCAGGAAGAAATGAAAACTGAACTGGAGGGAGTGGGGACTGTGTAGGAATCACCTGTTCAACATGATTTTTTTTCCTGATTTTTCATGAGTCTTTCATGTGCCTGTACATTATGCAAGAAGATGTGATGGTTATTAATGGCTCTCAATTGCCTGGTACATGATAGGCTTGTTCATTAAGAGAGAAAGGAATGGTGGCAGAAGAGGTACAGAGGGAGAAGAAATGGAAGAAATGCCTGTAGCGTGGATTCTAATTGGTCTTAATCATAAAAACCCGGAGTCCGATATTAGGGGATGAAAGCTGAAAGATCAGAGAAGCAGAGAGCCAGTCATTAGTGCTTACTTCTACAAAACCCTCAGAGCCAAAGGGGCAAGAGCCTGTCTCTACAAGTCCTCAGACTGAATCCTTGAACTCCTGTCTCCTCCCACCTTATATTCCTTTCTCTGCCCAACCACATTCCTTCCTGTCTCCACCTCCCTAAGGCTGGGATTAAAGTCCTTGACTTCCAAGTACTGAGATTAAAGGTGTGAGCCACCATTAATTGGCACTGTTTCTCTTTGAGTCCGAACCAGTCTAGTGTAACCCAGGGTGGCCTTGAACTCATAGAGATCAGTCTGCCTCTGTCTCCCAAGTGCTGGGATTGAAGGAGTGTGCCTCCACTTCCTGGCTTCTATGGCTAACTAGTGTGGCTCATTCCACACTCTGATCCTCAGGCAAGCTTATTTGTTATAGCACAAACAAAGTATCACCACAAGTGATGAAGGGGAAGAGTGGAAGGGAAGGAAGAGGGAGAGCTGGAGATTGGCATGAAATTGATTATTCAACCCAAGGGCAAGAGGCAATGAAGCACAAACAGAGATGAGGAAAAGGAAAGCAAGGTGAAGAGACCAGGAAAAGGAGGAGTGGGGAGGAAGGAATATCTTCCTACTCAGAGATAAGCTTGCCTTCCCATTTTTTAAAAACATGTAACAATAAACATGAGAACAAAGTACAGTGATGTAATATGATGAGGAATGCCATGATGATGAGTTTGTACGCAATCCTGGAAATTAACATAAAAAGAAAGACAAACAATAAACATTATGGTAACTTTATAGTTGCTTAGTAAAAAGTCTAGCTGGGTAATTTCTCTTACGTACATTGCATATTACTCCAGTAAGTGGTATAAATTAAAATACATCCAGGCATAATGGCATGTGCCTCTAACCCCAAGGCTGAGGCAGGTAGATTGCCCTGAGTTTGAGGCTACTCTGGGCTACATAAAAAGGTCCTATCTCAAAAACAAGCAAGCAAATAAAGAAAGAACAAATAAATGGGCACATTAAAAAAATTTTTCTATTTTTCTTGTTCTAACTTTGTTCTTCGTTTTCTAAATTTATAAGTCCTTCCAGCCTGCTGGATGAGAAAGATGCCTGTTTAATCAAAATAGAGTAAAACTGCCCCCAGAGGAAGTGAGTTTCAGTCACATAGACCTTTTTCACTCCTAAGGGGTTTCGTCTCTCCACCTGGGGATATGGAACCATTAGCAGACTCTTCTTCCACTGATGGTGTTAAGGAGCGGAGTTGCTAGGGAATGAGCAAGGGGTGGGAGGGGCAGGGGGAAGGGGCAGTGGGGTGGGAGTGGGGGGTAGAAGGTGGAAAGGATGGAGGTGGGGGACAGTACTTACACACCTCAGTCTTCCTGCCTCTCTGCAACCGCTCCTCGTTAATGGGCTTGGAAGATGTGGTTTCTAAAATAAAAATAATAATTATAACCTTTATTTACTGATTTTTCAGTCACAAACTATAAGCGCTGTCACAGTACTGGGTCACTTACAGGAAAGCCAACTGCAGACCGCGCATGGGCTACTTTTCTGGAGCTAACAACTATGCACAAAGAATAAGACCCGTGACTCAGCACGGAGATGCTCATTAGTCTTTCTTCAGCCTCAGTGGTGTCGTTCCTATAAATAAGCAGCTCCTGGCGCTCAAGCCCCCTGCTGCTTAGCATCAGAAACATGCACACTCAGGGTTTAAGCATTCATGCTGTTAGTGCACATTTCAGAACTCATCGGCCCTCCCATTTGCATGTTTCTGCCCCAGATGAACTCATACCTTCGCTATTACAAGCCTCGCAATCTCATGCTATTCAGATCAGAATCTTGGTTTTCCTTCTCTCAATCCTAGGCAGCTATTAGCCCTGCAATAAGGCAGTAACCATTCAACTGCCTACTCTACCATGCTGTGACTATGTAAAAGCAGGTCAGCTACTGTTTCTGCATTTACGGTCTGCAAAGAAAATGCAACAACACCCTCCACCCCTGCCTCTATCATATGACTCTTTCTCTCTTGAGTCACAGAGGGTAGAAAAATAAATCTAAAACCACAAAATGAAAGTTCCACATCAGTCCAATGCCATCAATGGAACAGATCAAATGGTTTCTGTAGGTAACCTGTAGCCTCTTGGGCTGAACATGGTCAAACTCTCCTTCCTCTTCAAAGCCGAAGGATGTGCCTTTCTTACAAATATGCCAACCTACTGATTTTGATCAGATCTTGGCATGAATTTAATAATCTAAATTGGGATTTTTTTGGTCTATTTGTACTACTATGAGAAAGCTGGATAATTAATAAACAGAAATTTATTTTTCCTTCACTCTAGAGGCTGCAGATCAAAGTAAAGTTTCAGGTGGACACACCATCTGGGAAAGGCTGCTCTTTGTTCAAGCTGTGTCTGTGCTTGGTAAGTGGGCAGCAGAAAATGAGCCCATTCCCTCAAAGCCCTTTCCAAAGGCTGGAATCCCAGCCACGAGGGTTCTAATCCCATTACTCACTTCTTAAAGCCCCCAGATCTAAATGCTATCCCACTGGCCATTAAATTTAAGAGCGTGAATGCGGGGAAAATGCACCTTCAGACCCTAACAGTCTCTTGACCTCACGGGGCCTCCATTTTATTATTTGTATAAAAAAGGGTACACGGTGATGCCATTAAAGCTCGTTCCAACTTTCATCTTTCATTTTTCCTTATCAATGACCCTTGTCCCCATCATACCTCCTCTCTGAATGACTCTTGCTCTAACTCGCCACACCAGCACCCGTTAAAATCTTCTTCATAATTACAGAGCTGTGGATGAGTTATTTGTGGAAACGGGAAAAAATCAAAGAAATGACTAACTTACTGGTAGACACATAAAGATTACAGTAATTTAGATACCAAAATCCAAAGTTCTCTCTATTATCGAGGGTAGGAGGCTCGATCTCTGTTTTATTCTAAATTTTAGAATTTCAAAGGCTGCCCTTCTAGCTATCCCTATAACCTGTGCTTACTGTAGGTCTAGGAACCTCAGAAACAACCTACATATTACATCAATAATGAGATATAATATCCTAAAGAGTGAGCTAATTATATGGCATCTTAAAAAGTGACTGAGTTGTTTACATTTTTAATCAAAGCAGTAACATATCTCAGCCTTATGTTTAGCCAAAATACAGAGTTTAGAAATAGGAATGTTTTTTTAATCGCTTTTCAGTCTATTTTTAATTTTTAATAAATCACCCCGTGATTAACCAGGTAGTCTCTTAATTAACTGCACCTCATAGATTTCTTCAGAGACTATAATTACATCCTAGATTAGCATTCAGAGCACCTGCTTCTCTGGGTTTCAGGATTTCAGCCCTGAATCCTTTGACATACAGAGCTAAAACCGTTAAGAATGATTTTAAGTGAGTATTGTCAGATCCAACTCCCCAACGGGGTGTAGTCTGTTCTGTGTGACATGAGTTTTATCTACTGAAACTGGGGTCCACCATGTTTCATCTTGGGTTAGTAATTTAGGAAAATTGAGATGGCCCCAAAGCCAAGAATATGAGGAACTCCAGGGTCCTGCTCCCAAATTTCATGTCTTATACCAAATTATTTTCATATAAGAAAACAAAAATAATAGCCCTGAACATTCTCCCCAATGTCACTGCCATATGTCAGCACAATGTGCCAACATCCAAATTCTTACACATGAACTTGGTGTGCATAGCCTAAGGATTTATCCAGCTGAAAAGATACTAGCATCCACTCAAAAATCAACTGTCTATGCTGCTCCCTCCAGTCCTTCAAATTTCTGCTGTGTTACTCTTAACTGCTGTACGATGAATTTGATCATACATACATATATATAGTGTTTAGCATATTAGTAGGGAAGCATACAATGCACAATATTTAATGAGATCTAATTTTCTAACTCTGTTGACATATTGTGGTCAGATTGGAAGTGTGACACCCAGCTGATTCTTTTGGTGGTGTTGGAGACATTTGATCGCCGCGTTAGAATAACCAACATTATTTCCCCCAAGGAGCCAGTGTACCAACGTCAGTGCTCTAAACAACAGCCCTTACTCCAAGCACTCTAGCTCCTCAGGAGCACTGATGGTTACTCCTTCTCTATTAAAAAAATCATGTAATTATATGGGACCTATTGGTCCCATATACCCCATCACTACTCTAATTGTTTTTTTTTTTGGTGTGTTGCATACTTTATTTTATTTATTTATTAAAGATTTCTGTCTCTTCCCCGCCACTGCCTCCCATTTCCCTCCCCCTCCCCCAACCAAGTCCCCCTACCTCATCAGCCCAAAGAGCAATCAGGGTTCCCTGCCCGGTGGGAAGTCCAAGGACCACCCACCTCCATCCAGGTCTAGTAAGGTGAGCATCCAAACTGCCTAGGCTCCCACAAAGCCAGTACGTGCAGTAGGATCAAAAACCCATTGCCATTGATCTTGAGTTTTCAGTAGTCCTCATTGTCCGCTATGTTCAGTGAGTCCGGTTTTATCCCAGGCTTTTTCAGACCCAGGCCAACTGGCCTTGGTGAGTTCCCGATAGAACATCCCCATTGTCTCAGTGTGTGGGTGCACCATTCACGGTCCTGAGTTCCTTGCTCGTGCTCTCTCTCCTTCTGCTCCTGATTTGGCCTTTGCTGGAGAGGTTGTGGAGAAAGGGGTACACTCATCCATTGCTGGTGGGAATGCAAACTTGTGCAACCACTTTGGAAAGCAGTGTGGTGGTTTCTCAGGAAATTCGGGATCAACCTACCCCTGGACCCAGCAATACCACTCTTGGGAATACACCCAAGAGAGGCCCTATCATGCAACAAACGTATATGCTAAACAATGTTCATAGCAGCATTGTTTGTAATAGCCAGAACCTGGAAACAACCTAGATGCCCTTCAATGGAAGAATGGATGAAGAAAGTATGGAATATATACATATTAGAGTACTACTCAGCAGTAAAACACAAGGACTTCTTGAATTTTGCATGCAAATGGATGGAAATAGAAAACACTATCCTGAGTGAGGTAAGCCAGACCCAAAAAGAGGAACATGGGATGTACTCACTCATATTTGGTTTCTAGCCATAAATAAAGGACATTGAGCCTATAATTAGTGATCCTAGAGAAGCTAAAGAAGAAGAACCCAAAGAAAAACCTATAGGCATCCTCCTGAATATTAACCTTCATCAGGCAATGAAAGGAGACAGAGACAGAGACCCACATTGGAGCACCGGACAGAAATCACTACTCTAATTTTATTGTCCCACTTTTTATTATGATTTTCAGTAAAGATCTGCATGTTAAAACTTACAGCTGATGAGCCAGACTATTTCACTGTGCTTGTTTTCAAACTGAGGACATACAATCAGCATAATTAAAAGGAAAGGCTTGAAATTATGTGTGCAGGTGCAATAGGAAAATCAGTCAACCCAGACGTGATACCAGGTGAGACGAGACGTCTAAAATTGCTCTTTCTAGTATATGGGCTCCTGGTATCCTAGCTAACTTTCACGATCAACCTGATGCAGCCTCGAGTCACATGAGAAGGAAGTCTCGATCAAGGAATTGCCCAGATCAGATTAACCTGTGAGTACATCCATGAAGGACTGCCTTGTGTGTTTATTGATGCAGAAGAGCCCAGCCCACCACGAATGACACCATTCCCTGGATATGTGCTTCTGGGCTGTCTATATATTTAGCTAAGCTTGAGCCTGAAACTGAGTTAGCTAGCCTTCTTCTCTAGTTCCTGCTTTCAAAGTTCTGCTTGAGTTCCTAACCTGCCTTCTCTCAGTAGTGGACTATAACCTGGTAGGGTCAGTCAAGTAAATCCGTCCCTTCTCAAAATCGCTTTTGGTCAGAGGCTTTTGTTTTCGTTTTCAACAGAAAGGGAGCTAGGAAGCTAAATAAGGGGACTCTGTCTCATAAAATACTCAGCATGGTCCAATAGCATCCAGAGGGACAAGGCTACACTCCTCACTTGACTTGGAGTTCACTGCTCAGGGAAGAAAGGGCTAAATGGAATACCTCTTTTCCTCCTGCACAAACACCCTTCTCAGGCATGAGTACCATCAAGGTACATTTAATCGTTTTATTTTCTGTGACTAGTTCTTGTTATGGGATTCCCCTCTGTATTCTGTGAATATGTTTAATTACCATTAAAGAAACTGTTTTGGTTTATGGCAGGGCAGAATAAAGCTAGGCAGGGAAAACTAAACAATGTTGGGAAAGAGAAGGCAGAGTCAGATAGATGCCATGTAGCTGCCGAAGGAGAAGAACGCTGGAACCTTCCCGGTAGGCCACAGCCTCATGGTGATACATAGATGAATAGAAATGGTTTAATTTAAGATTTAAGCACTAGCTAGAAATACACCTAAGCCATTGGCCAAACAGTATTGTAATTAACATAATTTTGTGTGATTATTTGGGTCTGAGCAGTCAGGAAACAAATGAGCAGTCTCTACTTACAAGTTCTGTATCCCTTTGGCCCACTTGATATAATTGCCTTCAGTTTTTGTTTGGACAGCAAACTGTACATCCTCTCAGGGCTTAAATCTCAGCAGCCATCCCTTACAAGAGTCTCTATGGTTTTACTCAGAACAGCATTAGGTATGTTTGCCACAGTGAAGTCCCACAAGGCTCAAGCCATACATTGTGTTGTTGCCTTTGACCTTTAGGGTTGATGATCTGCCATTAGGCTTATGAGAGCTACTTCTAAAGCATGTTAGAAAAGCTCTTTTTCCTCTAAATTCAAGATCAATGGGAGTTCATGCATAATCAAGACCAGCTGTGCACAACAGAGACCCTGACAGAAGACTCACGCTGAGCGTCACATGATCGGCATCAAAAGGAACACTGAGAGGGTTTGTTCTTTCTGTTATAGATGGGTGGATGAGGAGTGAATCTCCACTGAAGGGGAGCAGTGAAGGTTTAATATCTCTAAGCAACATAATAAAGACTGGTCTTCTTATTTGCCATCTCCCATGGGCCCTCTCCAAAGAAGAACTCAACAACTTTAACAGCTGTGGACAACAGTTCACAACAATCATAAAAGGAAAGTGTTATCTACATCTTAAACATGCCAGAATCAAGACCATCTATCTGGCTTAGTAGTTAGCTCAAGTCATTTGTCTTTACCCAAAAGTTGACAATACCAAGTTCATCAGTCAATAAGTATGGCTTGTAACAGGAACCTTCAGGGCTTTTGGAAATCAGAAAGAAAAAAATAGATAAAAACTACTTTTCTGTGCTAAATATTTTCCTATCAAATTTAATAATCTTGACATAGGAAATAAAATGTGTCCAAGACGTATTTTTTTTCCCTACGAAAAACCAAATTATCAGGTGTTTCAGAAAGAAAGGTCTGTCTGACCTTGACCTTGCCTCATAGAGTCATTTGCAAAGAAGAGACTGTAAAGCAAAAAGGTTCAGTGAAAGAAAACCCTGGCCCTGAGCCCAGAGCCAAAGAAACCCGCCCTGCTTCTAACCAATTCAAGAACTGAAATTTAACCAATCCCTGAGCACAGAAACAACCAATTCCAGAGCACAAAACCAGCAATCACAGCGAACAAAATTCAACCAATCTCTGAGCTTGTCTCAAGCTCAGGAATTGAGAGTCTACCAATCTACACCCTGAAAATCTCCATCTTGGAAACCTTCACCCCTTAGAAATCCTATATAACCCCTGTACCTGTTCTGTTTGGGTTGTCTTTTCCCACCCTGACAGAGACAGCCCCTCTCCTGGATTCCTCTCTCCCTATAAATCTCTTGAGTGTGGTTTGCTGTAATGACTTTCTTTTCCTGGAGTGGAGCAGAGGAGAGCTGTAAGGGCTCTCTCACTAGAGGATAACATAACTGCTACATTTCTTCAGGAAACTCTCTTAGCAGAACAGAGCTGTAGCAACTTTTGCCAGAGCAAATCAGAGTTGTAACACTTTGGTTAGAGAAACTTTCCCTTACTAGAGCAGAATTGTTACACCCCAGGGAAGCTGAGCAGAGCTATAACCTTTCTCTGGAGCAGAGCAGAATTGTAACAACCTTGCAGGGGAAACCCTCCCTTGGTGGAGCAGAGTTGTTACACTTGCATTAGAGAAACCTTTCCCAGAATAAGGACTGTAACACTTTACTGGGGAATCCATCTCCTTTCCACCCCTTGCAGGACAGAGCTGTAACACTTAAGTTAGGATGCCTTTCCCTTCAGACCTGTTAACACGTACAGACTATGCTGAGAGAAAAAGTCACTGACCACTGTGTAAAGTTTTTCCTGTAAGACAAACCTCTCCACCAAAGCAATAATCCAAATCAGACCAAATCAAACCAAATTAGAAAAAGCCCAGGTTTAATGGACGCCAGCGCTCCCAGGTGGCCCTCCAGGAAAACATGAAGAGGGGGAGGAGAACCTGGAAAACTACATGTTCATTCTCTGGGGGGCAGTTTAAATAGCCTATGGAAGTGGTCTGGACCCTCCCTGGGTAGGGGTCACCATTTGGCAGGCTTTCTTAGAGGTGGGAGAGTCAACTCCCAGGGGTGGGGACTCGGGGTGGAAAGTTCCACCCAAAAGATTTTAGAATGGATGCCAAGGGGCTGGGGTAATGCTTCCAACCAAACATCCCAGACTCCTTGAATAAAGGGGTGTCAGGGGGCTGGGGTGACACATCCAACCAAACATCCCAGATTTTTTGGATAAGGATATTAGTTAGGGGCTGATGTGATGCTTCCAAACAAACACACTGTCCAATTAGGAGTGAATGGTTTCTCTCACCTTGGTGAATACAATGGAATAACTGAGAATTTTTAATCAAATGGGTATCTGTCCAAGAAGATAGATGTCGTAATTTGGAAGTAATAGTCCCCCATAAGCTCATAGGGAGTGGCACTATTAGGAGGGGTGGATTTGATGGAGTAGGTATGCCCTTGATGGAGGAAGTGTGTCATGGTGGGCATGGACTGTGAGTTCTCATATATGCTTGAGCCATGCCTAGTGTCTCAGACCTCTTCCTGTTGTCAGTGGGTCAAAATATAGGACTTTGCTTCTCCAGCACAGTGTCTGCCTGCATGCCACTATGTTGCACCGTGATGATAATGGACTAAACTTCTGAAAACACAAGCCACCCCCGATTAAATACTTTGATTTAGAAGAGTTTCAGTGGTCATGGTGTCTCTTCACAGCAATAGAAACCCTAACTGAGACAATAGGTAACGATGAGAGGTAGCATTATGGCTATCACTGTAAAACACACCTAACAGTGATGAGAATGCTGTGTTCAAAGGGCAGACAATGGAGCCCCTGTCCTATCTCCTTTCTCCTTATTCTCCCTATGATGGGTGGAGGGACAGCCACTTCTCCTGACAACTAGACTAGTGTTGTGTCCTAGACAGAGAAGCTCCAGACAGAAAAGAGGAAAAAAGGATCTCTGATGTATTCTTTCTATCAGGAACAGGAAAGAAGAATCAGCTCACAGTAAATCCAACCCCCAGGACTCAGTTCTCCCTAGCCAACTCCACGTTTTGCTCACATGTCTAAAATCCAAACTCTGTTACAGAAAATAAATAAATTCATGTAACTTCGAAATGACATTGGATTTTGAAACCCAACCCTATATATCCCAGCACACAAAATCCTACATCATCTACGGTGGCCAAAGAGGTAGAACCATGTGAAAGAACGGGATAACCATCAAGAGGAAGTCATGAACTTGAATCCCAGGTCAACCAATTACAATGAAGCCATTTACACTGTCCTTGGGTTGTCATGTAAATCTTTGACCCTGCGGTTTGTCACCTGTAACCTAAAAACAGCAGCTGTCTGACACAGCTGGTCTGGGACCTGACGAGAAAGTGTAAGTGCAGAGAGCCACAGTATGCCGGTCTCCTTTTGGTTCCAATACTGTTTCCCCGTCTTCGTGAGCACCATGCAGTCTAACTGGGGAGATTCTGCTTCACTGAGCAACACTGGGTGCGCCAGTTTATTTTGTAATAACTTCAGAGGAAGGGTTATGTGAAGCTTCGCTAAAATTAGCCACCCTGCTCTCTGGTAAACCTTTATTTCCTAGGAAGCCTGCTTCTTTTCTTTAATCCCTTTTAAAGCAGCTGGTATTCCCATCATGGACAGTCTCTCGGGGATTCTTTTGACCTGTGATAAAAATATATATCCATATATGCACTAAGTAAACAGACATCTAATCAGTGTGTTGTAGTTATACAGGAAAACTGAATAAATTTTATTTTCTCCATGGATTCAGCTTTATCCATTCATTATTCATTTTCTGTGAGTAGAGAGCTGACACAGATACATTCAGCCTCGAATTGGATGAGCATTTTCAAGGATTATTCAACAGACTGAAAATCCAGACCTCCGGCTTTGTTTAATTATATGCTTGTGTTCTCACCCCAAAATGGTGCTGGGTCATAAATGTCCCGAGACTGCTGTTGATGAGGGAAGAGGGTAAGGTCGTAAAGCTCCATTGTTGTTCACTGGGCACCTGGCCCTGCACACCTGTTCTTGTAAAAGAAAAAAGCTAAAATCCATCTGAACTCTCGAGACCAATCAAGCTGGAAATCTCTCTTCTCCTTCAGCCAGAAGCGCCAGGTGCCAGGCCCTTTTGTTTCCCAGGGGGTCAGTCGTTGTTTTTTTTTTTTTTTCCTTGTTCTTGACATCTTTTGCTTAGTGGAATACAAGTTCAAATCTCATCAAACTGAATTAATATTTCCTGAATTAAATTTTTCTTTAAAGCATGTTAGTGAGCTATTTTGTTTGAAGGCTACACATGGTACCCTATGCCTTTTGCACTCTGGGTTCTAAATGAGCGATGTGTGGAGCACAGCTCTGTACTGACTGAAGCTAAGGGATGAGTAAGATGAAAAGCAGAGGTTCTATCTGTCATGTTTCCTATTTTCCCCAACATCTTATGATGATTTGATATCTTAGGACCTTTAGAGTCCAGGTAGGCTAGTGTGGTTACCTAATTCCTAGACGTGAGTAAATTCCCTCTCTGCAACAAGTTTTTTTTTGTGTGTGTGTAAACCATCAGATTCTGAATCCATATCTACATGCATTTTTTTCTATATCCCAATCTTGATGCCACTAATCATGCCAAGGCTAGGAGCTGGACAGCCGGGGACTAGCCCCACAGCTGAGCCCTAGAAACTGTTGAAGCTGGACCAGCCTCAGCTTATTTCCTCAACTCATCCTTCTTCTCTCTACACCGAGCACAAGTCAGGCCCTGACCTGTGTGTCTCCTTTGCTTTTCCTGACTTCTGCCCAAGCTCTGTGAGTGCCCACAGGGCCCGTGGGACATGGCATATACCTTTCTCCTGGAAACTGTGAGTAATAAGCAACCTTTTCAATGGCAGGTGTCTCCAGGTCTGTTCTTCCTTTTACATTTTAAAGTAGCGTTTTAAACTTGCATTAAAAAGAAAGAAATAAAAAAAAGAAGGAAAGTGTATGAGAAAGAAGTTGGAAAGAATGGGAGGAAATGAGGGATAGCGAGGGGAGACATGGAAAAAAGGAGGAGAGAGATGAGTTCTGTCTCTTGGAGCCTTTCAGCTGACCAGGAAAGGCAGGAGCTAGCACAGGATTGTGAGGTTCACTAGGAGTAAAGTAGATGTTTCCACAATAAAAAAAAATGTGGAACAAAGAACCTTGCACTATAGCTAAAGAAGAAGTCATTCTATGTGCACCCTGTGTTCTCGGGTGGGCACTGAAATCAATAGAATGATCACAATAGACACTGAACTTGTGAAGGTGACCTTCAGCAAGGTAAAGCTCCAGCGTTTCCATCTTTACAGCATGGCAAAGACTGACAGGGAAGTCTGCAAACGCTCCTTCATCCTTCTCTGTCAGAATTCTTCACACTAGCTTAAATATGCAGGATTTCTGTCTTTGTCGTTCAGTGAGGTGACAACAGACCTAGTGACTGGTCCTAGGAAGAAAATAGAGTATATACGTCTACCAAGAGTGAGTCATGGGATCCACTAGGGAGCCTATGGAAGACTAAGCCTTTCTGTTGGCAACTCCTAGAATACTTTTTCCTAGGTTGCGTGTATGTTCTCTGAAATTTGCACTTCTTTGTAAAAGCCCAATAATATTCCATTTTTACACACACACACAAACACACACACCAATTTCTTTATGTATTCACCTTCACCTTAAGTTGTTTCTATTTCTTGGCTGTTATTAGTATGCACACATTTCTAGAACATACTACTTTTAATTCCTTTGGACATGGAACCAGAGGCAGGATTGCTGGATCTGAAAGGCTGTGTTTCTGACATTTTGAGGAGCCTTCACGCCAGCCTCCATGTTCCTTTAGTGCTCTGTTCCCACTGACCACCTCCCTGTGCCCCCTCGTGTTGGCATGCTCACATGTACTTGTTATATTTTTGTCTTCATTTGATAATGACTGTTTAAACACATGTGAGGTAGTACCTTTGTGCTTTAATTTATATTAATCTAGTTATTAGTGGTACTGAGATTTTCCCCATGTATCTATTGTTCATTTATATGATTTCTTTTGAAATGTGTTTTTCAAGGGCTTGTCTGTTCTTAGGTGGTCTTGCTATTGGGGTCTCTACATCCCTTGTATATTTTGCATATTAACCGCTTATCTGAGTTTTCCCTTATAAGTATCTTCTGTTCCATGAAGGAGCTCCCTGGTTGTGCAGGCAGAAGCTTTTCAGTTTGACACAATCTCATTTGTCTCAAATTTTGAGTCGTGCTCTTCATGCTTTCAGAATTATGTATGTGTATGCAGATGTATATATCTGACCTCAGTCTCAGCATGGGTGGTAGACAAGAGGAAGGCTGAGTGCCAATTATGAAAGCATCTGCACCTTTGGTTACAGTGTCCCCGCTTGGCAGTTACTTAATACCTGTAACTCAGTTCACCATGGCTCAGCTCCCCAATGTATAAAACAGAGACAGTAATATATCTTGGCCTTTTGTGATTTGATGTGTAACATTTAAATAGCATGTTTTTAATAAAAGGACCTTGTAACGATTAGTTAATTTTTCCTAACTAGATGTCCCTGCCTCAAAGTGATGGCCTGAAGGTTAATGGCTTGATGTTGGTGAATGCTTTTAGAAATGAGAAGACCTTTGGCCCATAATATAGAATCTGGCTTCCTTTGACACTCTGAGGTTTCTGAAGCATGCTTACCCTTAGAGGCAGCACCAGAGTGTAGTATTCTAAGGTTGGACCATCTCTTTAATGGGTTTCCCAGCACAATAGGGCACTAATAACCAATATTGTCAGTTCAGAATGGCAGACAAGAGAAATCTTTCTAGTGATAAAGTTTCAACCATGTGAAGGAATCATATCTCCCAATTAGCAAATATGTTGGCCCAAGTTCTTCTTTATGACAATTAAATTAAGCTGTTGTTGGAATCTAGGATGTTAGGTACTAACTAGGTCATCAGGAAAAATCCAAAGTGAAGAATGTATATTTTTCTAATTGTGTAGCTGATGAAAAATCCATCCTTACCAACTTAGTCATCCTCTTGCTATCTGACATAGCCTTTTTAGAAGATGTATTTTACACAGCAGTATACATTTTTATTTAAATACAATTATGCCTTTGATCAACAATAAATTTTGTAAAATCTATCTTAAAGAAATTACAGGAAATAACACAGTATTTCTTAGGAGTTTGCATATGAAAATGGTATAAACATCTAATAACTAGAAAATATGTCATATAATGTACATAAAGCAATAGGTTTTGTAGGAATCTGAAATCATGTTTAGAATGTTTATTGATAAAGAGAAATAACCTTGTAAAATAAGTACAAGACAAAATATGCCATAAGATGTCATCTAACTGAAAGGAAAATTAATTAATGAATTTCAACATCTTGATATTTTTTGGCATTGCTCAGTTTCCAAAATTCATGCAATAAGGAAACTTATCTAATCAAAAAGTCTGGGCCAATTCTAAGACACCACTCATTCTGCTTGTCAAGCACCTCCAGGAACAGCGTTCTGAAGACACGCTGACACAGTGGCTGTCAGGCATTAAGCCGAGAGCTGAGCTTAGATATTAGGCTTCATCTCACTAACAAACCTGATCATGGTCTCTCCACTCCAGTGTGTCTGAGTAACCTTGAAATTAACTACTTTCTTACTTCACATCCTCAGAGTTGCCACTAACCAACACCTGCCTTGTATCACAATTGTTCACGGAGATGTTTTCCTTCTTCTTCTGGCTTTTAGAGGCAAGGCACAAAAATTATGTTCTGATGCCTAGTATCTCACTTGTCCTTATAGTGAATAACGGTGACTGCAGAGAGGCACTCCTGCATGGCACTGCCTGTCCAACAGGTCTACATAGTCCTGCTTTGTAACTGTATCTGCTTGAAGGACCTGAAATGCTCTTATTCTTGGTTGCTGAGGTTCAAACGATCTACCTTCTCCTCTGTTGGTTGGTCCATTCAACAAATACTCAGCATGTACCCACTATGTGACAGGCACGCTTCCGGACACTGTAGATGGAACAGTAAGCAAAACCAATGACGTGTCTTCTTCATGGAGCTAAAACTATTCTGAGAAAAAAAGGACATATAAAATATAAAATATGTAATATTCTAGGTAGTAATAAGTTCAAGGAAAAAGCTAAAGCAGACAATGGTGATAGACAAAGTTGAGATTGAATTTTCGAATGACCAGTGAAGATATCAATGAAAAAATCAACCTCTGAGGAAAATCCCAAAGCACTGTGTTGGCAAACTATTTAAAAAGTGGAGTAAAAACATTCCAGACAGAGACAACAGCCAATTCAAGAGTTCTAGGGTGAGCCTCAGACTTATCTGAGGAAGAGCAATGCCGGCTTGGCTAGATAGAATTAACCACCTACAGAGTCTAAGTAGCAGAAGGCGAGAGTCTAACATTGATAGGAGTCAAGTCGTGAGGACTGATGGGATGTGGCTCTGACTCTCTCGGAAGAGAGCATCGCTGGTGTATGTGGAAAAGATGAGTGCTGGAGCCGCGGTGAACTGCTGAAAAAAGAGACATGGCAAGAAAGATCTGAGTTGCCAGGGATGCTTCAAGTCCAGGTGGAGACGCTATGGTTCAGGTGGGAGTAAGCTTTGCCGGCGTTGACGAGTTGCATATGTGTTATAAAGGAAGGCATCTGGGTGGCTCCAAGGTTTGGACACGCGCAGCTGCAGGGCTGGAGCTGTGATTAACAAGATGGGAACTCTGCGGCAGCACGAATGTGGGGGAAACACGGGGAGGGCCGTAAGTGTACACGGACACATACATACACATGTATACACACCCATGCACACACATATTCACACACAACACAATAAAACAAAGAATCCGAATTACGAGATTAAACACAGAAATGTGGAAATCAATGAAGTTTAGGCCAGGCTTGAAGTCATACAACCAGTAAGGACAAGATCATGAAAAATAAGCAAATTTCTATTAAAAAAAAAAAATCCCCTCCTTGGCTCAGAAAAAAGGGGGGGTGGAGAAAAGAATGACAGTTGACTTCACATGCAGCAAGGAGTTCACTGACCCTCAGAAACATGAGGCGTCCCAGAGCCCCAGCCCAAACATTTACCACCAGACTTCACCATTTGTCACCAACTGCCCTGGGCTTAGTACGGGTAGCACATGCCGCACAGCTGAAGGCAGGTGTTTGCATCAATAGACGCAGGCTTTCTCGTTGCCTAGAAACTTACTAAAAATACAGAATCCCAAGGCCGGGGGGATGACTCAGTTAGTAAAGAGCCCCAGTACAGAGGCATGAGGGCTTGAGTTCAGAGCCTAACAGCCATGGAAAAGCCAGGCTTGGTTACACACATGTAAGCCTATGCTGAGGTCATGGACACAAGCAGCTCTCTAGAGCTTGATGCCCAGCCAATCTAGTCAATTAGTGAACTTCAGGCTCAGTGATAGACCCTGTCTCAAAAGTTAACCATAGAGGGAGACACTCAAGACATCTAGTATTGATCGCTCACTGTCAAATTGCACACACACACACACACACACACACACACACATCCACATGTATATACATGCGTATACACACAAACATGTATATATATACTATACTACACACATGCACATATCCACATGCATATATATGTATATAAACACAAACATATATATACTACACATACACACACATACATCCACATGTATATACATGAGTATACACACAAACATGTATATATATACTACACATACACACATGCAATACACATATATGCATGTATACACATGTATATACACACAAATATGCACTCAACCATATATCACACACACACACACATGTGCGTGCACACACAGTTAATAACAGTTGTGGAACCTAAGGTCTCATTCTATACTTTCTTCACATGTACACTGAAGGTTGAGGCATGTTATACCAAAGAATGCTAGATAGTTCTAAAGCCAATAGAAAGCCCACAGACTCATCCTGAGGACTCTGCATCTGGAGGTTATGAATGAGTTGAATAATTATGAATAAGCTGCTTGCAGCTGTGAATCTAATGTCTCTGGAGCTGAGGGATAGAAGCGGGAATGACTTCTCTCCCTGAGAATCCCTAGCATGGAACAGACCTGCTGAGACCTCCACAGTTGTTTCCAAAAATCTGCTATCAGTCTTATAGTGGGAAGTCTGATGATACCCACACCACTGGGGACCAGAAAGGAGGTGCGGCTTGTATTGTGGAATGGAAGAATTCCTGATGTGTAAAATGTGTTCCAACAACTCTGGCATCATACAAATACAACAAGTATCCCCTATGAACTTGTGCTGACTAGTTTTATATCAGTTTGACATAAGCTGAAGTCATCCAAGAAGAGCGAACTTCAGCTGAGAAAATGCCTCCCTAAGACCAGACTGTAGGCAAGGCTATGGAACGTTTTCTGAAGGGGCTCAGCCCATTGTGGGTGTCACCACCCCTGGGCTGGTGGGTTCTATACGGAAAGCAGGCTGAGTAAGCCCTGAGGAGCAAGCCAGTCAGCAGCACCCCTTTGTGGCCTCTGCATCAGCTCCCGCCTCTAGGCTCCTGCCTTGTTGGGGTTCCTGTCCTGACTTCCTTCAATAATCAACAGTGATGTGGGAGAATGAGCCAAATAAACCCCTTCATCCCCACAGTGTTCACCCAGCACTGATCCTTCAGCAAACACTCATGACTAGTTGTGGCTGCATAAGTGACTCCATGGAACGGAACTGTAAGGACAAGAGCTGGAGACGCGGCTCTCATTGAATTGGACTTAAAGGCACTGCTGACTCTCCAGTGGCAAGAGATGCTGGCTGGCTGTGGCATGTGATGTTAGAGTAGACACATATGTTGCCATCAGCCTTTTAATCAAATATTTAGAGACTATACGACCTGGAATGAACACGGAGTGGCTACCACCTGATCTTAGTGGAAGGCAAGAATCCTCTGGGTTGGTTCTTCATGGAGAGAAGGAAAAAAATCCATGAAGGCTCTTCAGTTCCCAGCTGCAGGGAGCGCTGAGTGAGGAAGAACAAGCTGTTAGTTCTTTCTGTGTCAGTGTGGCTAAGTTATCCCTGTTTTCTAAAGGTGGGTGTTTATCCATCAGACAAAAGGCTCTAACCAGCCCCGCAAAGCACAGTGCAGGTACGCCAGTTGGAGCCCAAGTACATCTGGGGCTTCAAGTGCTGTGCCAGATCACACAGGGAAGGAAGGAAAAGGCCAAGGGAGCTGCTACCTCTGCAGAGCCTGTCCTTCAGAAACTGCATCGAAATGTCAAAGTCATAAAGGAAACCTGTAGGTGGATGGATTGCAATGCAAATGCCATCCACAAGCTCAGACTCCAAGCACTCTAATGTACCCTGTGCCCTGTTGTCTTCCTTCTCTGGGGGCTGTGTCATGAGTATGAACCAATAAAAGATAATGGAGAAATCAAGAAGTTCTGTCCATAGGAATAGCAGGACAATTTAGCCTCTAAAGCTTTTAGGAATCATTTGCTCAATTCTGAATACACATCATATGAATAAAAGCCATCAGTTAAAAATAAAGAAATTGGGTGCTGGACTGAATTTCAGTGTTGCTCTGGATTTTATGTAAACCAATTGTCTTTGATTTTATAAAGTACTGTGACGTTGAAGGAGTAAGATATGTTCACAGTATATACATGCACTGAGTTTCCTGTATGTATTTGTCCTGTCATTTTTTAACTTTGGTCATTAAATTCGTTATGCAGAATTAGCAGATGAGAAGGCTAAGGTCACAGCCGGAATGAACCGCACTGAATTGGAGGCAGAAGCTGCCTCTGGGTTAGGTACACAATGCAAGAGACATGCATTTGAGAAACATTCACAGAGGTTTGTGTCTTCCACGTGCTTTGTTTCTCTTGTGCACCTACGCGCGCACTTGTGTGTGCATGTGTGTGTGTATGTATGTGTTTTTGTGTGTACTGCAGTTCCACATATATGCCAAACATGCGCGTAGTTTCTTTCGAGAGAGGCACTTTCACTACACCTGGAGCTCACCAGTTCAGCTAGATTAGCTGGCCAGAAGCTACTTCCTAGCGTCCAGTCTCAGACTGTCTCAGATCGCCCAGCCCCAGGGTTACAAATGCATGGTGCTGCTGACTTGCTAAACTCGGGTCCTCACAATTGCACAGCAAGCGCGTTACCCACTGAGCCTTATCTTCAGCCCCACAGTGCCTTTGACCTCTTACGGGGTATTAGAAGGGCAGTGTTTGTGCTATCACTTTGCACTATTCTCTATGGCTAAAACATCTTATCAAAACAAGATGAGAAAAACATCTTTATCTTGGGACTTATAAAAACACATTGGCTGTCTTACCTTTGGTACAAAGCATTTAATAAAAGATGCTTTATGTTAGAGAAAAGACCAGCCAATGAATTATACAAAGCAACTATTGAGAAATCTGGTTTCTGCAGATATACTTTTTCAAGATTTACATAAAATTTTATAGATGGAGAATTTGGGACATATCTTACTTGAACAGATACAAAATGACTTGTTTGGGCTGCAAGCACTGCATGGGATTGTCTCTCCCTTCCTCTCCCCTACAGGGAACAAACAGTGTCTAAATAAGAAATAAATTCTTGCCAGAAGTCTGGCCTCTGCTAGCTATGAGCTCAAGGCGTGTTCTGAAAGGCTTTTGCTGACTGAAGAAGTACCAAAGGGAAGAGGAGGGTCCTGGCATGAGGCAGAAGAGAAAGAAAGAAATTCAGAAACCAAATCGCCATTGGGCTGCCCCTTGTTAGTGTGAAGTATCTGTATGGAAACAAAGGCCAGTTTGAGCATCCATTTCTCTCTGATTAATCAAAACAGACCCAGTGTTTGGAAATGATGATATCTGGGTCACGTTCTAGTTGCGTTTAAAGAGACTTCTAAGGACAGCATCACGGAGTTGCGCCTCCAACAGCTCCCTTGCATACACATGGCTTTTGTTTATTCTTGTTTGACTTGGTTTTCACATCTTTATACATGGCCTCAAGGAATGACTTTGATGCTGAATTTTTTTTCTGGGAAAAAATGAATAAGTAAATACAGAAGTCACATACACATAAAATGCAAAAATAGAAATCTCTTTCTCTCTCTCTCCTGTTTTTCTAAGAAGATTCTGTTTCAACAGCAATTTGCTGCACTTGAGTCCTGGTATGTTAATTTCTGGATTCGTGAGCTGGGCAGCTATTCAGTCACATTATAAAATGTTGTAACTGTTGAGACAAAAAAAATGTATAAGAGGCATAAAACCAGTTTAATTTGAATTTTCCTCAGGAGAATGAAACAAAGTCTGGCTGGCTTCCACAAGGCCCCCTTCTTGAGGGTGGCTAATTTATTACCTGTCACCCTTGAAAATTTAACTCTGCGAGGGGCTTTTTGTTTGTTTGTTTGTTTTCTTTTATTCCGTTTGCTCTTTTATGAGAGCGTTTTCTTTGACTTTCTAATTTATTCCATTTATTCATGGAATTTTGCTCTGACTTACTTTCTTCCCCTTCTGCTGGAATCCCTTGTACATCAAGGTGGGTGGCATTCGACTGAAAATATTCTTTCAAGAAACATCATAAAAACCTATGAAAGCAGGATTTCATTTGAGCTGCCAAGATTATAGAAAAGCGTAAGCAAAGTGAATAAACACTCTTCATATGACTTATGGTCATGAAGGCGCTACTTAAAGGAATACATTCAGTCCACTCAAAAAAAAATAGGAAAAGGGAGACATTTTTGCAGCAGGGGCTGGACAAAACCAGAATAAGCTCCTCTCCAGATCCTCGGTCTGCTTGTCCACATTTTGCCCCCTTCCACCAAATACCATGGAAGGCTTGCTCTCATGTTAGCTGCCAAAGGACTGCCAAGGCTGACCCGGGTTTCCGTGCTGAGAGCAGTTTACAGACATTGCAAGACAGCACTAACACAGTCAAATCTATCTCTGATTTCGAGTCCCATTTAAACTTGGTATCCAGGGGTAAGAATTTTGATGTGTAGGCTGCCATGGAAGGGCACAAGGAAACAGTGACTTTGTGGGCCTGCCTGGTTCAGGCTTTGAAGCTCTCTTTCCTCTTTCACACTGGTGCACACTTTTGATTTATACTTTTGCTGCGATTCGGCCGACATGAGCAGATTGGGCAGGAAAGCTAGCAAATGCTAATGTCAATCTCTCTAGATACATTTTTCATTGTTTTTTTTGGGGGGGGGTAGTTAAAGCAGTAACTAGAGTGTACTCTCTTAGGGGTTGTGTGGGTCGAGCTCAGGACTTGGGGCATGTTTGTGGTTTGGAAGGCTTATGTTCCAATGATGAGAAATGTAGCGGAGTCCAGGAGTAGAGGCCACATAAGGTTACATTCAAAGAGTCAACATGGACGTTTATTTCATTCATGGTGACAAGCAGACAGCTGGCATATAGATACAAGTACAAGGGTGTTGCTAGGTAGATGATACGATTTTCAGTGATCTAGAAAGCAATATTAGCAACAAGTGTGAAGAGGGGAGGCTTGGGGGGGGGGTCAGAGAAGTGTGCCATGCTCTGTACCTCTCTAACAGAAACAAAGAGGAAAGAAGTATTTGGCTCATGGCTTCAGAGGTTTCTGTCCATGGTGATGCAGGCATGATTGACGGTCACAGCTTGGACTGTGTGATCAGAAGACAGAAGCCTAAAATGACTGTGCCTGCAAGGCTATCTTGGCTTTCCTGCTTGGGCCTCCTATGCCACCAGCCTTTGGGATGGTGCCACTACACACAGGACATATCTTCCTCACCTAGTTATACTCCATGGAGACACCGTCGGAGACATCCGGAGGTGTATTTTACTAATCCCCTAGATGCTTTATCAATTCAATAAAGTTGGTAGTCAAAATTATCTGTTATGAGAAGAAATTATATATTCAACTAGCATGCAGCAGAAAGATAGACAAGCAGGAGGGTGGGATTGTGATATATTCAACTGGCGTGTGATGGAACAATAGACAGGGCACGGGGTGTGATTATGATACAGTCAACTGGCGTGTGATGGAACAATAGGGCACGGGGTGTGATTATGATACAGTCAACTGGAAAGTGATGAAAGGGTAGACAAGGCCATGGGTGGGATTATTGGGCAGCTCTGAGAGCCTCCGTGAAAGCATGGAAGGAGGTTTGGTGGGTTCTGGTTTTGAATTGTGGGCAACAGTCAGCTCCGACAGCATTGGTTTCTATTAGTGAAGTTGGGCATCTCAGGTGCTTACAATAAGAGAAGGAGTCAGGTGGTGAAGATGATGTTGATGTAAAACAATGGGACCTGAGTTTAATGAAGAGAGGCGAGGCGGTAGAGACAGAGGTGTCCCGATTGTAGCGGTACACCCCAGTAAGATATGTGGAAGAGACAGAAGGAGGAAGTAAGGGGAGTTCAAGGCCATCATGGGCTACACCTTGGGCTGGCAAGACGACTTGGTCTGTGAGTCTGATGAGTTGAGTTTGATCTCTGGAACCAGCATGGTAGAAGGAGATTTACATGTCGTGTAAATTATCCCCTGACTTCCGCACAGGCTCAGAGACATGTGCATCCTTCCTCCACCCCCACCTCTAGGATGCAAACTAAATAACGTTTCTTTATTTATTTTTAATAAATGAGGGAAGGGTATGAAGTCAATGAGATGTAGTTAAGTCAGTGGGTTGATGCACTCCAGGGGAGGGTTAGAGGACTCTGAACCAAGTTCCAAACGGAACCTGATGGGAAGAGAGAAGATCACCACAGCTCATGATACAAATATGTGGCCACAGGAGTCAATGTCTACATGGGGAGAAGAAGAACATGAAAACTGGAAGAGAAGAATCTTAAGAGTACACAGAAGGATTATCTATGTGGACGCTGAAATCTTTGTGAATTATGAATGGAAAGCCAGTAAACAAAGGGTATTTTTTTTTTAGATTTATCTAATTTAGTTTATGCACAGGTGTTTGCCTGCATGTATGTCTATGAACCATGAGGTGCCTGCTGCCCTCAAAGTCTGAAGAAGGTGTCAGATTCCCTGGAGCTGGAGTTACAGATGGTTGTGAACCACCATCTGGGTGCTGGGAGCTGAACCTAGATCCTCGGCAAGAACAAGTGATCTTAACTGCTGGGCCATCTCTCCAGCCCCAGAAGATAAAATTCTTAGGAAATAAGAGAAAGCAGCCACGGCTTGAGGCATCTGCAATAAGGAGGATGTGGGAGGTTTCGTGTCTGCCAATGAGAAACATGGCTAGGGGGTGTGTTGAAGAAGCATCAGTAGAGGCTGGATGAGGTAGCAAGAACCATGGACAATTTTTACTCTACCCTTCGTGCAGAGAGAGACAGGACAATAGCAGAAGACAGTCAACACGTGGGGTCCCTTGAGCTTGCGGAGGAATCGTTCCATTTACAGTGCTGGCATGGTCTTGCACATGTGTCTTCATGCTTCTTTTTTCTTTGCAAATTTTCCATGCTCTCTATCCCACGGTTCCATTAGGCTAACCACTGCACCACCTCTTAAATATTCCTCAGGTTATGGGAAGTGAGGATGAAGTATGGGAGACCAGAGTAACCGACAGGATTACAGCTCAAATCTTGAACTCTTCATTGCGAGACACTGAATGGATGAAGAAATGAATGAATGATGAATGGTATCTTATGTTTGCATCACATGTTCTTTAGCTGCTTTAACATTGGCCAGTTCTGGGAACAAGGGGAAGCTAGCACAGGGAGAGGGTTTGAATTCCACACACAGCTGTTAGCTACCCCTCCTCTAACTACTCCGAGTAAAGTGAAGTCATGGTTTTGAATATAGACCCTTGACATGTCCTGGTGTTAATAAGGTGTGAACAAAGGCATCTGGAGACAGAAACTACTGCTTTAACTGATTTATAAAATCTCTCTAAATAAAAAAAAAAATGTGCTTGTCATGCAAGCATGTCTTCTCACCACCACGTTCCCGGTCTCCACCCTAAAGCCCACTGTAAAATTATTTCGTAGTCACTGTTCGTTGCCAGCATGCTTTCGCTAGCCTGTGGGATGGGGATAAATGTCACTTAATTTGTAGATATAACGATTCAATTCCTGACTGTGAATTTGATCTATCTTGAATTTTATCCGAGTAAATTCAGTTACAAAAGTCTTGGAATGTACTATGTTTGCGCATTTGTGTGACTTGAACCCTGAAATGATGTTCTAACGAGGCTTCAAGAATAATGTGTGCTTTAGCAAATGCTGTAAATTGAATTCTTTTTAATGCTTTTCCTTCTCTGAAACCACGTGTGATAAATGTATACCAAACAGAGCAAAGCACAGAATGTCTGTCTTGAAGATCCGCAGACTCCACAGAATCAGGATGCCCCGAAAATGTTCCCATCTGACACTCAGGTTGTAAATCTGAGGAAGACCCAGAGTGACCTGAAGCCAAGGGAAACATCCTATCCTGATCTCCATTTGTCTTTGGAAGTGGGGAGGTAGGAAAACTGATGGCTGCCCCGCTGCTAATTGCCCAAGAGTGTGCATGGAAGCAGAGAGCTGAGGAAGGAGATGAAACAGAGACAAAAGACAAAAACAAAAAACAAAAAAATAAAGAAAAACAATAAAGAAGTCTCTGCTCTGATGAAACTAGGCCCTACTGTGGCCACCAGGCAGTTCAGGAGCAACTCGAGTCCAGGCCTGGGAATTCTGTCCATTCAGGAAAAGGTGGCTAAACTAGGTTACAGCCTGTGGGCTTCTCTGGTGACTATCATACTGTGTGTGTCCTAGAAGTTTTCTTTAGTAATGTAGAGAGGGAAGTCGTTTGACTTCTTTGCAGATCGTTAGGTGGGTCATTAAGTCATTGATGACTTAATTTCCATGTCAGCTCTCCATGTTATAGACATACATAGTCCCACGAGCACACATATTACAGAAGAGACTTAATTTTTCACAGGTGCTTTAGGCCAAACCTCCTAAGTGGTTACAAGTCTAAGAATATACAGGAACTCAGCTATAGAGCACATTGTGAAGGTAAAACATTGGTTTTTAATTCATTTTGTAGGTCTCCGAAGTCGAGCACGCAATGCAAAGGGAATGTAAGTCACACACGACCACCAAGTTAATGACTAAATGGTGAACTAATTTAATAAAATCTAATATTAAAATATATATCACATGTAAATTTCACATTTATGATTGCAATAAAATTATAATAAAATCCAAGTGTATGCTCGCAATATTATTAAGTTTCATTTCCATCTCCGACTGCCTGCTTTTTTTAAAAATGGACCATTACTTTGCACGTTTGGTTTTTACACGGCAACTGCCATTTGCTCTAACTTTTCCCTGGAGGAAGATCGACTCATTTATTTCATTTTGAAGGAAATGAATTTCTGCATCAGAATGGAATAAAAATGATTAAATGTGAAGGGAATCACTTAATTCTTGGGTCAAAGGGCATAATTATCTCCTGCCGAGATGCTTATGGAAGTGTGATCATGTACCAGAACACGAGGTGAGAGTAGCTTCAAAACGGTAAGTTGTACAAAAGCTCACAAAGGCTTGAGTATGTGACGGGTGACAGCTTCAGAAAACGTAGGAGGCCACACATGGTGAGGTTAAACTCAGCAACAGCCATGACTCTACCGGAGAGCTGCGCGTGATTCATCTAGGTCTTTGTAAGCACTCTCTGTGATGCTACGTAGAGAAGCTTTTTCAGTGTATCGAGCCAGTCATCTTCACGGGGCATGAAAGCCGCAGGCCCTTCCATGGTGTGTTTACCGGCCCATCCTTTTTAGTTCAGGTGAAAATTTAGAGTATCAAGTAATGAAGTTTCCCCACAGGTTTGCTGCATTCCAGGGTGGCTTGTGTATGCTGGATTTGAAATGGATTCAATGTGAGGAGAGAGAAAGAGAGAGAGAGAGAGAGAGAGAGAGAGAGAGAGAGAGAGAGAGAGAGAGAATTGGGGAACCTGGGCAGGAAGCCAGACTTTTCTTTTAGCAGCTGTGTGGCCTCCACTGAATTCCTCTGTGTGTCTGTCTACCTCTGTCTCTCTGTCTGTCTGTCTACCTCATTGTCTTCATCTGTGAAGTGGCAATAAAGACAGATAGCAGGATATTACAGACCCTAAAAGAAGCAGCAGCCCACAAAGAGGCATTGGCACATGCTCGCTGCCGGACAAACACCAGTGCTGCTGTCACTGTGCCCTGCACTGACTGTGAGCATTGGAAGCAGAAATGTCACTGTAAAGGGACATTCGTTCGGCTTTGAGGACTCTTGAAACATCGGGGTGAACATCCAAGACATCCCCGAGGCCCAGCAAGCTATTTTTGTTCTCCAGAGTCCCTGTTTAGACATAAGGTCAGTAGCCACCCTGTATCCACATGCTGGCACCTGTCTTTCCTTGGGTGGTTTGAGCAGCCAGATTCTCCAGTATCTAGGGGCCCCGTGCCCTTTGCAGGCCCATGCCTGTGTCTCTTCTGAGGGACTGTTATGTCAACAACAAAGATCTGAGCGCAGTCTGCACAGCTGCGATTATGCCTCCTCACTTGTAGGCTGAATTTGGAAACACGGTACCTCAGATTGTGGCCTTATTTGGGAAATGAAGAGTCCTTACAGAAGCTGCTGAATTGTACTTGGAGCTGGGGATATAGCCCAGTGGCAGAACTCTTAGCACCCATGAGAGCCTAGGATTAGCCCCCAATATCAAAATACAATAACAACATAGGGGTAAAAAATCCAGGGTGATTCGTCCAGTGTGAACGACACCCATAGGAAAGAGAGAAATTCAGAAGCAGGCATTCAATTCAGACAGTGTGAAGAGATACGCTGAGAAGACAGCCTTTCACCATGCAGGGAGGTAGACTTTAGGTGTGCGGGGAGGGGCAGGGGTCCTGTCCCTGGGTCTGCACAGCCTAGGCAATAGCATGGTTGGGACTCTACCTCCATTCGGGAGGAAGCAAATGGGTCTATAACCAGCTGGTTCTGTGATGCTCGGCCACAGCCCCCTTAGTAGACGAGCAGTCTAGAGGAAGAGGTTTGCTGAGTGCCCTTTCCCAGCTGAATTTCCGTCCCTAGAAGTATGCCATTCTTTCCCAGATACTGAAATGGAGCTCTTTCTGCTCGCTGCCCGCTGTGCCTCTAACTTGCACCATGTGCCATGGGGACCTTCAGAATCCAAAGTGTGAACAATGGCACAGATGCCCAATTAGCACTAACAACATCTATCAGAGTCAGGGGTCCATTCCTGGAAAGCTGTCCAGGATCGCCCTTCTAGCTGCCTAGGAATTAGAAATTAGTAACACATTTGTCTGGAGAGCATAATAGTACAGTGTTATGCAGAATCTTCGTCTGTGGAATTTGCCAGCCACTCAGAGGCCCGATAATTCGCTCTCTGTTCCCTAATGTAAATAGATGTAAGTTCCATAAATCAAGTTAGTTTTAAAGCAATATTTTTCCTCATAGAAAAAGCAATGGGCCTTTCTGAGTAACTCTAGTTGGCCATCACCCATTCACCTCCACTCCACACATATATATACACAGGCATGAAGAATTTAGCATCAGAAATGTGGGGCGTGTGTTTTTAAAATGGTCTATCTCTCTAGCTACTTTCAGGTCACAGCAAAGTACAAATACCAGCAGCTAAGAACACCAGCTTCCGTCTATGTCAAATTTTCCTTTCCAAACAAGGTTTGTTCGCATCTCTCTCATCTATCACAAACGTGTCAACAAGTTGTTCTGAGTTAATGTCACAGACTCCAGACAAAGAAGCATGGGCATGCGTGCGAAGAGCAAGGCACTGTAAGAGCAGCCTGGGTTTCCTCTCACAGCGCTTCTGTCACATGACTCTCAGCTAACCCTTTCTTCAGTAACTAAAAAGAAAATCTCTTTTAAACTGGAAACATTATTCTCTTCTTCCAAAGTATTGAACAACCCCAATAATTTCTGAAGAGCATATAAAGTAAGTTTGGAGTTACAAGGTGTGTGTGTTTTGTCAAGACCAGGCTCTTACTATGTGGCTGTGATTAGAATCTAAAGCTCTGCCTGCCTCACTTTTCTAAGCATGGAGTTTCAGATATGCTACACTGCTTGGTTGGAAGGAAAGAAGGAAGGAAGGAAGGAAGGAAGGAAGGAAGGAAGGAAGGAAGGAAGGAAGGAAGGAAGGAAGGAAGGGAGTGGGTGGACGGATGGATGGATGGATGGACGGACGGACGGACGGAAGGACAGACGGACGGAAGGACAGGAGGGAAGGACAGAGGAAGGGAGGAATGAAGGAAAGAGAGAGACAGAAGAGAAAAGAGGGGGACAGAAAGGAATGAAGGAAGGAAGGAATGAGGGAAGGAAGGAAAAAGAAAAAAGAAAGAAAAAAGAAAGTCAGAAGAAAAATGCGAAAGCATTAAGAAAAAAATGACGTGCATTATGTAGGAACTCTCTCATTTCTCAAGTGAACATATATTTATTTGGGTTTACATAATCTCTTATAACTTGCTAATTACAGATACTAGTTAAAATGATCTTTATTGGGTGCAATTTTCTCTTTTGCCTATATAACATAATACAAAAATATCACACTATGGCAGGAATGCAGGCTTTGGAATAAAACCAATCCACAGTACAAGGCTGACTCTCTGTAAGTTCTGTGGCCTCTGACAAGCCCGCAGGCTTTTTTGGACCTCTGCTACTTTAGCTCCGAAATGAGGGTAATGTGTACCTCACATGGAAACTGAGTGGTTGAGCGTGTGCATGGGTCACTGTGGGTCACCCTAATGAGCGACAACATCGTGACAGGCAATGCAGGCCATTTCTTACTTGTGACCACTCCATTAACTTTGCCCCCATGTGCTTCTCCACAGAATGTCATCCCCCTTCAAAGGGTAGAGTTAAATCTGTCATGCATGGCTCGCTTGTTACCAAGAGGGTGTGGCAGAAGTGATATTTCATGACTTCTGAGACTAGATGAGGAACATAGGCAGCATACAGGAACATGCAGCTCACTGCTGGCTCTGGGAGCACAGGAGTCTGAGCCACATGGAGAAGAACCTGGAGATGTTTGGGAGAAATAATGCCCAGAGGGCCAGCTACAGAGTAATTTCAGTCCCAGAGGTGTTGAATGAGCAAAGCTGTCTCAACATGATGCAAGCTCTAGTATCCCAGTCTTGGGAGTGTCTCCCAGGTACCCCAGTGCCAGTGGTGTGTTCCCCACAATTCCCCAACTCCCGCAGTAGAGAGGATGTCCTGAAAACCACTTGTCACACCTCTGCATGGAGTGAGATTCGTTCAGCAATAGGAGCATAACCGGTGCTACCAATGCACTCGATAGCTGCTAAGAGGATGAAGATGGCAGAGAACCCAAGTTTCACCCAGCATTCCAGTTAGTCATGTGATCAATGTGTTTGTCTTTAAAATGCAAACACCTCCTAGGAACCCAAAACTCATTCCACGCCAATACAGAAATAATCTGAAATTTTTCTTCAAGTTGAAGAATAGAGAAAAAGGATGTTTAGATGACAGGTTTGAATCCGGAATGACCACAGATAAACTAGAGTCCATAACAGGACACCAACTGCCTAGGAAGTATAAGAGCATGGGGTTGTTCTAGAGAATGGAGGGGAAGAAACAGGGAGGCTCCCATAACCTGGGTGCTTGCTGGGCACTGGCAACAGATGGGAAAATCATACCCATTCTAAAGGAACTTTTGCAAGTTCTATCACAAAGGCACTGAAGTCTATCTTATCAGAATGTGTTTGCAAAACTAGATGGCTCCCACAGCTTCCCCAGCTGCCCGAGTATGCATCTACCTCCTGGGTACACCAGCAAGGAAAGGAGGAAAGAAGGAAGGTTGAGGAAAACTTCCTAGGTCAAAATCAGCTAGCTTCTGTACCATTTCCCCCCCTAGGTGCAAAATCCTTCACCCGAAGCCTGCTACACCTCCATTATCACTATGCGTATCATTCACATCTAATAAATTATCTATTAGTGAAATGGGACTAAATTTATGCAATATTTGAAGAGACTGCTACTCATAGGATTTATGGAATACACAAGAATGTGAAGGGCTCGGTGAAGAAATCCTTCCCAACCCCAGGAATGTGCACTCTAAACGACCTTTCCTATAGTGGGGAAAAGATGAGCTCATTTAAGAACTTAGTTTAGAGACAGTTTACGGGTATTATACAGTGCTACAAGTCAAGCCTTCAACAAGGGACATCAAGATGTCTTGACACTAAAGGAAAGAAAATGTTGGGGCTAGAAAACTGGCCCAGTGGTTCAGAGTGTGTGCGGTTCTCGCAGAGAACCAAATTTTCATTCCCCAAACCCTCATCATGTAGCTCTCAGCCCCCTGTAATGCCAGCTGGAGGGGACCTGAAGCCCTCTTCTAGCCTCCTTAACACCTACCTGCCTTGGATGCTCACCTTACTAGACCTGGATGGAGGTGGGTGGTCCTTGGACTTCCCACAGGGCAGGGAACCCTGATTGCTCTTTGGGCTGATGAGGGAGGGGGACTTGATTGGAGGAGGGGGAGGGAAATGGGAGGCAGTGGCAGGGAAGAAACAGAAATCTTTAATAAATAAGTAAAAAAAATCAAACACTAAAAAAAAGAAAATGTTTAGAAAAAAAGAGAACAAAATTCCCATTAGTCACCAAAGCCATTTTCAGCTTCACAGGCATTGTTTCAGCAATATCCAATTATTCTCAAGCCTATAATTCTTCATCTACATTTAAAAGGCCATCCAGGCCCTGGCACTTTCCCCCAGAATGTCATCATAGACTGAAGGTGTTTCCTCCACGGGGGCAGGGGGGGGATCAACAGTCACAAAAAAACCCAGACACACTTTGGAAGGCCACTTCTCCCATCTCTAAGAGCCTCGATTGAAAAGGTCTTGGTGCTGAACTGAAATCTGTCTTCCTTTTGTAATCCAAAATATTCCATAAGGCTTTAATGAAGTCATTCTAACTTTATTTCCATAGAAATTAATAATAGAGACAGAAGCATATTAAATAAAGCCAGATGAGGATGTGCCCTTGTTTACAAAGGTCTGCACGGGCAGACACTTAAATAAAAAGGAGCTGCGGAGTAGCTTTCTCCTTGAGTAAATACTCTTATTCCATTGGTTACTATCAACTCAATACACTAAAGTAACAAAAGGGGACTAGGAGAAAACCTAAAAGAGACATAGTGTTAACACAATGAAATATAACATGAACAAATATATATACTCTTGTAAAACATTACTGGCAAAAAGCAAACATTAGCATGGATTTTAAAAGAAACACAATTCCAAGCATCGAGCTTTGATTTACATAGATGTACAGAATAAAAATTCTCAAAGACAGCTCTGAGAATGCTTTCACAATTCAAGATGTTTTAAAAAATAAACTGCAAAGACGGAAAAAAAATCAGAACAAAGCAATGTCCTTTGCGCTCTGTTCGTAATACAGAATAAAGAGGTGGTTTTTCTATTCTGAGTATGTTTAGAGGTTGTGTGAGTTTAATTTATAAATAATTCTGAAACATTAAAAGAGACATGAGGGGAATTTGTTCTGTAAGTTAAATAGGAATTTGATCTCAACATCATTAAAAATAAACTTTCACCTGTTACTAATTTTCTTCTTAGTTCCAAAGTCATTGTTTGTTTAAATGAAATGAAAAAAGCACCCTGATGCTGTTTATATAGTCCAAATAAGAGAACAAATTGCAAAGGCCCATGCAGGCTAAAAGGCAAATAAAAGAACTTTGCAACAATATGCTGAAAATTTGAGCCGGCTTGCAATCGATTCGAAGTCCTCCATCCGGAGCCTTAGATACAACCGCAGGGAGCACAGTGGCAAGCCACACTGCCGTTTCTTTATGTGGGCCATTTTTAATTGTGGACTTGTAATAAACTGGAAATTGAACCCTTCATTACAAAAAGTCTTCCACAACCTCTGCCAGCAAAGAAAAAAAAAGGAACCTATTTTTGCGTGGTGCCTTTGGCTTCAGTTTTATTATTATGAAGGGTGTGTCAGATCATGTGTGGGTAATTGTGTGTCTGTTTAGAGTTTACATTTGTATCATGTTGGCATTGGCTTCTATTTTCCATAGCAGCCTATGCCTGTGCCCAACAACAAGCAGTAATGGCCCTGAGGGGCTTCTAAATCCTAGATGGAACTAACCAGGTCTTTGTCATTCACAAGAACGACAAGACTATAACTGCCATTTACAAGATGACAAGACCACGCTCAGAGCTTCAGTATGAAGCCTAACCAAGTTTCTAGACCCGGGGTTCCAAACTGGTCAAGTAGGACCCTCCAGAGAAGGCTGTAGCAAAGCAATATCAAAGGGAGGAGGGCATGGTGAGTAAAAAGTGACATCTCTCAAAACATAAATTTGAGTCTTAGCAAAAAGTAAGTTCAGGTGGTCTGTCATTCCACACAGGAAAGAACAAAGACAACTCTTTATTCCAATGTTGTCCAGGCCTCATTGGAAGAAACATGATAAATAACCAGCGATTCTGGTAACCATCCCTTCCTTCCTTTCTTTTGCTCTCCATCATTTCTGTTTATCAATCAACCAATGAGCCCTTGCTTTTTAAACCTTTAAGCCTTGGTACCCAGCAGGGCAAGACCTTTGACCTCAGTCTCTAAACCTAGTAATCTACTCTGCTGCCTGATGGCCATGTTTCCCCCTCCCTCCCTGAAGCACCATCCGTGAACTCTCTTTCCACAGCGTCGTTCCTTCAGCTTGCACCCTTCACCTTCCTGAGGAGCTAGAGGCTTCTGGCATCCTCTAAGTCATCATTTGGTTTCAAGATGGCACTGCCCTTGTTTTCATACACCTCTGACAAGCTCTCCCTGCCTCTTCTTCTCCAGCTCTTGGTCATCGCCATGGCTCGGCCCTTCCTCGCTCGCCCAGGGCAGTTTCACAGCCTTTACTCAGTTTTGTTCAAATGTTCCCAATCTGCTCCTTACTCTGGCTTTCTTCCTAAAGCCAGAGCCACATCTCTGGCTCCACGTCAACAACTATATCCACATATTCCACAGGGATCGCTAGGGTTTAGAGGTGGTTTGGGTGTTGAAAATGTTGTATTAATGGGGTAGAAACATAATTTACAGATTAGGGTTAGATAGTCACAAGGGTGCAGACCCAAGAATGAGGACTGGGGGTTTTATTGAGAGAGACTTTGCATGGTATCTTAAGCAGCAGAGCCACTTTCTGTTTTATTCTTGTATAGCACGCTCACTCCCAAATCTCACTGATGCACACGGCCATTGGTACTTAGACAAGTGCACAGCGAGGGCCTTGCTTCCACTTCACATTGTTCCCCATTCCCACTTAAGCTTGTTTAAAGCAACAGGCCAACTCATGACTCAGTCTTCAGTGTACCCAGGCTGCTGAGCAACACCACCTTCAACCCATTTCTCCCCAGATTTCCCAGGAAGCCTGGGTGTCATAGGGTGTCATAGGCACCCAGACTTGGAAGCATCTTGTCAGTCAGTATTCAGTGGAACAGGATATTCTTCTGTATAAAGGTTCTGTGTAAGTTCCAAGTTCTATTATTGTAGCACAGACAGTACAAGTCAGTGCCTCAGGAAACAAAGAGATGACTCCGTATGGTATCTCTGGTATTGGTCCTAGGAGCCCCTGCCTTTCCCCCCAATTCTGACTTTGAGTTTTCTCTTTCCAATCTTATTCCGCTTGCCTCTTGCCCCTCCTAACTCGACACTACACAGAGAGCCAGACTTGTTTTTGCAGCCTTGACCTGTTCTTCTCATAACCTAGGCTGCCTGTCTAGATGGTCTTCCTCAACAGATAAGTGAATTTCATGAGCCTGGTGAATGAAAGTTGTAAGGAGAACAGTGCTAAGGCCATGTGGTCACCTGGCCTTGAACATCATTATCACAGTTACTTAAGCAACAAAGTCAAAATAAATCTTTTTAAAGGCCACATGTCAGAGAGCAGAAGGGTGTCATCCTCTGAAATGTCCTGGGCCACTGTCGCATGCTGGTGCCTGGTTGCAGCATTATTATGCCTTATAAGCCAAGAGAATTTCGTCTCCATTAGAGGTTGCTCCTCCCTCGCCCCTCCCTCGGAATAAATGTCACTTCTGTTGAAACCAAAACCTTTCCATCAACTGAGAATCAGGGTCATACCCCAGTCTGAACTTAACAACCCCACTTCTCATTTCTTAAAATACGTACGTGCTTCTCAAGTTCTCTTGGGAGCTAGCGACTAAACACATAGATTTACGTGCCGTTGGCCCCTCAAGAGCGTCTGCCTTTTTCACCACGGAGGTTTGCATCCCATCCCAGCACGTGAAGCCGAAGCTTCCAGGAATTGTGCAGTGCTGCAGTGCAGCGAGCCTTGATGCTGTGCCTTCTGCAGGAGCAAAAGAAGCTCTTACAGCTATTTTGAGCAAACCATCTCTGCAGCCTCCAATGCAATTTATTCAAGGATGCTGCACCCAGCAGGATCCCGCCTCAAATAACTAACCCTGTTACCTAGTGTTTCCTGAACAAATTCCTCTGTGAGGGACAAAACTGGGGCTTCTTGTTCCTTTTAAGGAAATGAGTTTCCTTTTTTTTTTTTTTTGAAAGAAAAAAAAACCCTGTAAACTCAAACTGCAACTCAGAAGTCAGGAATGTGAACGTGGCACCAAGCTATAGATGGTAAGCGAGGCTGCTAAAATTGGGGCTGAAATGAATAACTGAAGATTTTTTTATCACCAAATTCTCTCCTTCTACATCTCCTTTTGTTTATAAACTATATTTGTAAGCAGCTTCTCCTGCGACTTTGGCAGTCCCTGTCTGGTAGAGAGGGGTTTAGGAAAGCAGAGTAAACTCCTGTCTGTTGGAGTTATTTAGTAATAAAGAAAAATAAAATAAACTGAATGGTCCTTGACTGTTCCTGAAAATGGCAATGCATCTCCCTTGGTATAAAGCTCAGCACAAGTAGAAAAATCTGGGGCAATGCCTGTGATAGAAATAGCTAGACAGTAGCAGGACAGGTGGAGACGAATTCAGCTCCTTCCATGGGAAATGTGTGCACCAGCCTCCAAATGCCTCCGACCCAAAGGCAGGGATTCTGAAATTGCCTCACCAGTGCTTACAAACAATGGGCCTCCTGCTGTCTTGCAAACAGCTTATTAATTAATGAATCTATTACACCATTTTCATTCTAGCAGAGGCTTAACGCCTTGGCGGCTTCTGATGCTCTTTTGCTCAGGGACTGTGTTTTGGTTTTGTTTGCCTTAGCTGTTTCGCCGCTTTCTAACAAGGTTGTGCTATGCAGCATAGGCTGGCTTGAAATTCATTATGAGTAACTCATAATCCTCCTCCCTCGACCTCTCCAGTGCTGGATTTCCAGATTTTGAGCACCATGTGGCAATCATATTTCTGGTTACCAAGGACTGAGCAAGAAGGTTTTGTCCCTTCCCTTCAGCTCATGTACTTGACGTCTGGGCTGGTCTCCCACCATGGTTGCCAAAGCTGCATGTCTCCTTCACCGTTTTACACCAAGGATCTCTGAAACTAGTAAAGAACACAGGGCCCTCGCCCACTGCATCCATGTACCTTGCTCCTGGAGAGATCATTATGTTGGGGGCTGTCTGCTTGCAGCTCTGGAGATGAATCCTCAGGCCCTGAGAATTGGAAGCAAGCACCCTATGGCTGAGCCACATCCCCAGGCCCCTGTTTGGGTTTCTCATTTAACTTAGCTCAGGTTCCCTTCAAATGGGCCATTGGAGTGCATGAACGTGGTGAGCAAGTATCTCTTTGGTAGAATAGAGTCCTTTGGGTACATTCTCAAGAATGGGATAGTTGGGTCATGCGGTAGATCTGTTTCTATCCGCTTGAGGATGCTCTGTGTAGATTTCCAGAGTGGCTACATCTGTTTGCGTTGCTCCCAGCAGTGAGTGAGTGCTCTCCTTTCTGCACATCTCTGCCAACATATATTGTCTTTTCTTGAAAACGCTTAGCCCTTCTGACCAAGGTAAGATGAAATCTCCAACTTGCTATAATTGCCATTTCTTTGAAGACTAAAGATACTGAACATTTTTAGGCATTTATCTTTCTTATTTCTTTTTCTTATCTATCTTTTTTTTGGTTTTTGGAAACTCAGTTTGGTTTCTTGCCCTAATTTTTAATTGGATTTTTAAGTTCATTACTGTTCTATTCGTGATATCCTGAAGATGGAAACAGCCTAGCTGTTCATCCACAGAAGCATGAATACTGAAAACGTGATTTTACACAATGGAATATTATTCAGCTATTAATGAAAATGAAGTGCAATTTGGAGGCAAATGGATGGAGTTAGAAATAACCACTTTGAGTAAGGCAACCCAGATCAGAAAGACAAATACCACATGTTTTCTGTCATACGTAGATGCTAGTTTTGAATCTTTCGATATGTGTGTTTCATTGTGGGAGAAAGCTGCTTACCTGTTGGTGGGTGGAGGTGTGGGGCAGAGAGAGGCAAGAGCCCTCCTATCCAAGGGCGTGGCTTCACTGTCATCTACCAAACCGCACTTCTTAAAGGTTCCATCATGTCAGAATAACACCACAGGCTTGCCACCAAGCCTTCTAGACATGGAACTTGGGGGATAGTTCAATTCAAACAGGGATGAATTTAAAAGCTTTTGTGAGCTAGATCATGTGCCTGTGTCATTGTACCGTATCATTTAATCCTAGGATGTTAAAATGACAAGGAAGCAGCTGTCTCTTTAATGGCATCACCAAACATTTCAAAGCACAATGTTCCTATTGGCAAAATCTAGGAGCTTTTTAAAAAGTGTCTCGACACCTATGGGATGGATAAACATCAATTCCAATCCTTATCCTACGAGAGTCAACAACATGCAGGGAACCAGATGAGTTTCCCTGTGACGCTTGACCAGAGAATATGAGTCTCTGCTTACCACTGTCCAACCCCCAGATCTGGCTGGGACCCTAAAACTCACTAAATCTCTGTATCTTTTATTTTTTTAAGATTTATTTATTTCATGTGCTTTGATGTTTCACCTGCATGGATGTCTGTTTGAGGGTGTCGGAGTCTCTAGAATGGGAGTTACAGACAGTTGTGAGCTGCCATGTGGGTGCTGGGAATTGAACCCAGGCCCTCTGGAATAGTAGCCAGTGCTCTTAACTGCTGAGCCATCTCTCTAGCCCAAACCTCTCTACTTCTTTACTCTAAACAATAAAGACAAACTGTTGGGTTAGAGAGTGCTAACCAAGGATAAAGAAAACTCGAAATAGATAGCATATAGCACCCTACCTAACACACATGGACTTTCTCTCTCTTAATCAGACCCAAGGACCAGAATAAATCCATAACCCTTACAATAGGACAGTCAGTCCACACGGGCTGTGAAGGGTCTCACTAAGCTGACCAGAGAAAATTTTAAGAAATGATGTCTGTGCCAGCCAAGTGAGACAGCGCAGATTTGGGGAGGCGGAGCTGAGGAAAGCATCACTGTGAAGAAAACTCCAAGCCTGTGTCCCGACAGAAGGCAAGGCACAGCCCCACCTACCGTGGAGGGTCATGCTGCTCCTTCACCTACTGGGGTGGCGGCCGTGACACATTCGTGCTATAACGGCCGTACGTCTTTGCACAGAAAGAATCAGGAGACACAAGTCCAGCATGTCATTTTCTGAATGAATCAATGGCCCTGAAGGGCTCTCCTGGGCTGGCACAACCTTGATATTTTACTCCTGATAGTTAGGCCATTACTTCACATCTGCCTCCACTGCCTTGGCACATTTATATCCACCATCTCCCTTTTCTGGCACCGAACTAAACGTCATGTGACTTGCAAGGCCTCCCAAGCTGCCAAAGGGGAGGGCTAGTCTTCTCTGAGGGACTCTCCCATGATGAGCAATGTGGCTCCCTTGCTCACTTCTGTCTAGTATTCCAGCAGCCATTTTAAGAGAAAAATGATTGCATGACAGGTGTCCTTGCTGAAAACCTGTCCATGACCCTAGATGAAGAGGCTTTTGTCTTGGGTCATCCACACCCCCAGCCCTCCAACCCTGGCCCTAAATTGTGCTTGCTTCACTTTCTGCTTGTATCTCTTCAGGCCAGATTCCCAGAGCAAAGCTAAGCTCGGTTCCCAGTATGAACCCGCATATGCTGAAGCTGCATGTCTGTGGTTAGGAGGGTCCAGGAGCCTCAAAGAGAGGCGCAGGGTGTTAGGAGGCTTCTCTTTTTATCACAAGCCATGTAAGGAGAGGTAGGAGGTCCCAGATAAACCATGCCATTTCTCCAGCCACAGAAAAAGAGAGTTCTTCACAGCCAGAGCAGGCCATTGGCAGAACACAATCGGCACCAGGGCAGCCAGGAGTCTGTCAAACAGTCCTGAATAAACCCTTCTATATTCTAGGCCCACAGCTTCAGTCCCAGAAATTATAAAATAAATCTAGACAAAGCATTAAAATTGTTGCAATCGCAAAAAAAAAAAAAAACATGAAATGCTTTATGGAAATTGCTTTGTGGGGAATAAAAAGCCTTTGGCTTGTCATGCATAAGAATGGAAGGTTATTGTTATCTTTTTAATAAGAGGAAGAACCACTTTGTGCCCAAACATATATACATTTGCATACTTGTGGAAGAAATAAACTTAAATTATGGAAAGATGTTTATGAAAATTCATTGCAATTCTTGTGCTATTTTTTTAAAATAGCCTTGCCTCTGCAGTGTTCTCTGCCTGAGATGGATGCTTCGGGGCCTCAGTGAGGTCAAAAGCAATGCTTCAGGGCATCCATAGGGACTTGCCCATATTTAGTCATTTATGTGTAAAAATTGATTTAGTTGTACAAGTACATTTGCGTTTTCATGTTGAGTGCATTCCTGAATTGCAAATATATTAAGTAATAGCAAGAGGAAAACAAGCACCCAAACACACATGAAAAGCGTGGATGATTGATGGTCCAACCTGAGGTGCTTTGAAACTCCGTGTCCTCCTGCATCCAAGATCTCAACTCCCAGATGCAGCCAGCATCTGGGCCCTTCCTAGATATGGAGCGGGGGGGGGGGGGATGTTCATTTGTTTAAAACAACAGGGTAGCCCAATTTTAATTAAGATAAATTCACTCTCATAGTTGGTGCTATTTCTTCTATTGTTTCTTTGTTTTGTTTTGTATCAAACTCATATGAATTTTTCTTCTGAATTTAAAGTAGGACCATGAAAATATTCTTATAGGAGCATAAATAATTCCATACATATATTTAAATATTTATGTTTCTTTTCAGGGGCTGTAAATCAGATGCCTCACAAAAGGAGACTCCATCAGTTATATTAATACAACTACCACGTACAGGACAACGTTTAACCAAATCCAACTTACCAAAAAACATCTATTCCCTTTCTGTGGGTTCTGGAAACTCAGTGGAGGAGGGGACTATCTATGGCTGAGCACAAATGTCCTCAGTGTTTGCTTTCATTTGCAAGGTTTTGGTCTTCGTACAGCAAGGTTTTAAGACAGTTCTTCAAATGTCGATAACGCCGAAATCTACCTATGTGGTGGAGTTTAAAGGGCATGAGCTTGTATTGGTTAATCTAGGGATATACTTCTGAGACGTGAAATGTGTATAAATGTGATTATTTATTTATTTATTGCTCTTGCAATTATTTTCCCTGGCCCAAAAAAGTAGGTAGTAAAGAACTACTCCACCCCTTCTTTCTAGGTGTTGACAGCCATACAAGACACTAGTTTTTCCCCTCTGCAACAGAAAGAGATCATTAAATATTAGATTGGGGATCTTTGAAAATACCACTAGAAATGCAATTGGTTAAATAAAAAGAAAATGCAAATGCCATCCAAAAAGAAAACCAAACAAAAAAGCTGTCATACAGAAGAGTTAAAAACAAAACAAAACAAACAAACAAATCAAACTGCCTTTGAAACAGATTCCACCCGCTCCAGCATTTGACGGCATCACCCAGATGGAGAAACCAAATGTTCAGCGCTCCACTGACGCTTCCCCCGGTTTGCCCTACACTGCGTTTTATATGCGCACCGTATTAAATCTCCTTAATGTGGCATTTGTCTAGAGACCGAACAGAAAGGGAGTGGACCAAGAGTGTTGTAGGTAACAGCAGCCGCTGGCACCGGCCTTTGGAGGACTTACCGTGTTTGAGAAAGAAAACATTGTCAGGGTGGTAGCCGGGCCCCCAGAGTAATAAAGTGGCCAGCCACCTGGAAGCAATTATGCGCATGGCCGAGATTATCCATCATGCCTTGCTCACTGTCTCTCTGCAAAGACCTTTGTTTTTACACTCTCGGTAGCTAAATTTGGGGCTGAAAGGCTTATTTCACAAACGATGTTTTCCACCGAGACCCTTCCACTTACTGCCGTTCCCACGTGAGGTCTGTGATTTGTTTGCACAGCCCCGCGACAAGCCTCAGAGCCCCTGTAATAATAAGTTGGTTACTAGGCCTACACAAGCAGCCGCATCAATCATGCGCCTGCCAGGACAGAAACAAACGCCTTTTGCCCACCACCACTACCACCACCACCACTTAAGAGCACCCAGACTGTGTCCCTCGAACGGAACTGTTTAAATGCCACTTGCCATTAAGGGCCTAATTTAATAATTCTCTAAATCAGATTATTGCTTGTAAGCCGTGATTGTTAAGTTCCTTTTGACATTTATATTCATGCAGACACCATTATTCGCCAGGCCACTGCTGCGGGGCATCAACTCGGTCCGCTCTGAGATGGTAAGGCTTCCCCCTCAAGACATGGGACGGCAGAACTATAGAAAACAATTGGGAATTCCAAGAATATTCTAGAGAAGTGGTTCTCAATCTTCCTCATGCTGAGACCCTTTGATACAGTTCCTCATGGTATGGTGACCCCCGTTCATAGAATTATTTCATTGCTGCTTCATAACTGCAATTCTGCTGCTGCTATGGATTGTGATACAAGTATCTGACAGGTGACCCCAAAGGGTCGCCATCCACAGACTGAGAACTGCTATTGAGCCTTGGAAATTAAGCTCCTCAACATTTCCTTAAATATTTGCCGAATGAACTGAATAGCATTCTGGTGGTGGTGAAGACGCTGTGGGATTCGAACAAGCATCCTGCCTGTGCCAAGCACCCATAAACACTTCTGTTAGAGAATTTAAATGTAGCCAATTGGCTTTATTAATATATTACTTGCTCATCGTCTCACATATCAATGTACAAAACAAGGAAAGCCTGGGCTGTTCAGCAAAGGTGTTTTGTGGTGGGTTTGAGGTGTTTTGTTTATTTTGTTTTGTTTTCCCAGTCTGCTCTTATTGCCTAAAAATTTACTATGAAACCTGCTAGATCGCATTCTAGACTATTTTGTCTCATAAAGCATATCTGCAAAAGCAAATATAAACTTTTGAGTTATTTATCATTTATTACATTTCTCACTGGCCGTGTGTAGTAGGATATTATGTACCTATAATTCCAGCACTGGAGAATGAGGCAGGAAGGCTGAATTGGAGGCCAGTCCTGACTACATCAAGAAACCTTTGTATCTGGGGTACACTGATTAGATTCAATGAGCAATTTGGGGGGGGGGGGCAGTGGGAGACTCGAAGGAGACCAGAGGAATAAGAGGGTAAAAGGTCAAGGTGAAAATGATTGAAAACATGTTGTAGGCATGGATGAAATTCTGAAAGAATAAATTGCATTTTAGAAATCAAAATCAAGCAAACCAGAGAAGCCCCTGCTGGGCTAAGACACATTCAAACCGCCTGGCAGAAGAGTCCCTTTCCTTTGGGAGCTGATGTCTGAACACCTTTGAGCCAGGCAAACAGCTGAAAACGGGGTGAGTGGGGCAGCCCCTGCTCTGCTGATGCCTGTCCTTCTTATCAACCATTCCTCTTGTCGGTAGCTTAGCTTTCAAGACCTTCAGGATGAGGTTCATAAGCCAGACTCCACATTCTTCTGTCCCATCTCCACCTTCCAAGTGGCTTCATCTTTGCCATTTGGAAAACCAGCTTCAGTTACTTTCTGTGCAATTCCTGCAAAAGGCCTGCTGCTCACTTCTACACATCACACTTGGAAGCTAATGAAGCACTTTTGACAGACGATGTCACCATACAAGTCAGCTTCCTTTGCGGCAGGTTTCTAGTCTCAAAAGTAGGTTGTTTTTATTTTGTTCTGTCTTGGGACTGAGGAGTCCACATACGTACACTTCCCGAAATAAAAGGCTCAATCTCATGTCAGGTGGTTTGTAAATCATCATTATCGAAGGCCGGAGATGAGCGTGACCCTGACCTCTCGCTCCAACAGACCGACACACAGGTGAAGAACCCTTCTCCATACAAGACTTTTTCAGTGCTGGCCTGGACACGCACTGAAGTCCAGCCCTGTGATTTCTCACGTCTTTCGGAATTATTCTGTTTATTAGTATATGCTCAGTGTACAAAGTGATGGGTTGCAGAATGATATTTATATTCAGTACATGATGTATTTTGGCCATCCTCACTCCTCATCACCATCCCTTGTCCTCCTTGCCTGCTGCTTCTAGCCCTCTCCTCCGTGTCATCTCTCTTCCACCTTTGTGGTGTGTGTGTGTGTGTGTGTGTGTGTGTGTGTGTGTGTACGCAAGCATGTGTGTGTAGAGCCTAAATTCCACCTGGGGGAGAAAACAAGCAATATTTAATCTTTCTGGGCTTATCTTATTTTGCTTAATATGCTGATGTATAAGCCCATGAGTCTTCCTGCATAAGGCATACATTTATTCTGCTTTGTGGGTGAGGAAAACATTATCTTTCTCCTTCTGGGCGTTAATGCTGACTTCATATCTCGCTATAGTGCACCATAAACATGGGTGGGCAGTATGCTGACTGAGACTCCTTTGGGCCTGTCCTCAGGGTGATGTTGCTGGACTCTTCTCCATCCCTTAAATAGCACTCCGACAGTCTAGGTGACTGCAGTGACAGCCTTAGCCGGCACTCCAGTTCAGCTTTTCTCAAGGCAAATTCACCACCGAGAGCACAATGCAGAAATCTGGCGAGAGCTTGGCAGGCAAGTCAATAGACCCCCTCCCAGGTTAATTCCCAGGCAGCTCACAACTCAGAGAGGCCACATTGTATCAACTCCAGTGTGGTTATGTAGATCTCATACTTTAGATTAATTATTGAATTAAAGTCCACTTACGGATTCTCCTAGAATTGAGAAACATTTCTATTTAAAAAAAAAAAAAAAAAGGAATGACTGATCTGGTAAAATAATCTTGACCCCGGTGTTGCATCCCAAGCCCACACTGATTGCTTAGGGATACACCTAATATACTAACTGTATATTATAGCATATTATAGTGTAGCACCTGTGCACTAACTTTTTGATAAGGTTGCCAGGTGACCCTGAAGGCTGAAAACTCAAGATCACTGGCCTAACCAGCAGCGGTTCCTTAGGGGCAGGACAGCTGCCAATCACATTCCAAGCCCTCATTGGTAGAGCATCTCCAGCTAAGCAGAACCAGGCTTGAACAATTCTCAAAACTATCCAAACCACTCTAGTGTACCTATGGGGAATGAGGGCTGTAGAGATTTAATCAGGCAAGATTATATCCAAATGTAGCATGATATATTTAAAACTCTGTACTAGCATCCACATTCTTACACATGTCAGTCATCTGACAGCAGGGACGATGAAGAACCGGATTCTTGAAGCAATCACCAAGAGACCACTTGGTTTCTTCAGCATTTGGTAAGCTCGTCCCAAGACAGCAGACAGCACTTCCAGGTTTTATTTAAAAGCCTTCAACACAAGGAGAGTCCATAAACTCTATGAGGTGTCTGGTTCAGAATTTAACAGCCAGTTATCAGCTATACTTCCCTCTAGACAAAGCCTGCATCCTTCCGGTGGCCTCTCTTTCCTACCATCAGAGGAGACGGAGAACAGCACCCGGTGCGAACACAGAAATCCAGTAACGGATATAGGAGTCCTGTGTGCTGGATGTCGCTATGATCAAGGCCACTCTTAATTCCCCTTTGGTGCTCTATGGTGGCCGGTTTATCAACTGTAAATATTGGTGCAAACGACCTCAAGGCTGGCATATTTTTTTTCATACCCCTTCGAAAACTGTCATCAGTGCCATAGCGAGGTGAAGGAACTGTTGATCCATTTAAGAAACTGCCAGCAGGTGTGCAAAGAAATGAACGATGGAGGCTTTGCAAAGCTCTTAGGCCAGGAGACTCCAGCTGTTCGGACATGGTTTCTCATATGGACAAACAGGGAAACAAGGAGAACTCTGGGCAGAGTACCACTCAAAATCTGAGTGTACCAGCGACAGGAGAGACACTTCAGGAAGAAATTTCTAGACATTCCTTACTTGTGACATATTTGAAATATAGCCAAGTCCTCTGTGCCACAGTTATCCAGAGTGTCAACGTGTGCATTGTACAGCCGTGGAAACTAAACCGAGTCCTGCACCCCACCCCTTTTTCTAAAAATGGTTGCAACCCACTGCTTCTCATCGTACACTGGATCTAAATCTCTGAAATTTTCTTTAAATCATCATGCCATCCCTTTGAAAACCCGACAGCTCATCTAGAGTTTAGGACGTGGCAGAAATTTATACACCATTTGCTTAGTACAAAACCATGTAGATTTGCCTTTTATGGAAAGAAACACGTGGACCATGTAGACATCAGCTCTTCTTGAACACACCACCGCCAAATGTCTAGCTGTGACTGAGACGCCACATTAAGTGATCAGCTTGAAAATTAGTTCCAACTGTTAGCCACTAGGGACACTGACCAGGAGAACCCCAGACACAAATAGGGCAGTGATTTTAAAACCTGTTTCTGGAAGATGTGTTTGAGTAGCAGAGATAAAGAAATTTCAAAACTTCAATAGCATTATGAAACCATCATATTCAAACTGTGCTAATCAACTCTGCGTCACAAGCAATGCCCGAAGTAACCAACTTAGAAATAGGTTCTTTTCCTTCAGGCTTTAGAGCTCCATTCTAGTGTTGTGTGGCCCTGGTGATCTGGGCTGGTGGCAGGGTAGCCCTTCTCAGCAGAAGCTCTTGATGGAATAAACCATTTTCTTGTGGCAAAAGACCAGAAAGAAACTGGGGAGGGAGCTGGGATCCACCTCAACAGCAGAAGATGTCCCCTCTCAAAGGTACCTACCTCTTTGAAAAGAAAGCTTTTAATACTAGCTGGGCCTGCTGGGACCATCACAAATTCAAATTGTAACAACCAATCTTGTCTATCACAGGGGTAGTTTTTTTTTTAATAGATAGTATGCTACAAACAAAAGCAGGTAAGTTTTAAGCCTAATATGGTAGAATTTTAGTAACAGAGCTTGCTATTAAAATTGGGGTTGTTCTTTCTTTACAAAGCTCTTATGGGTCTTGTGTATTTAATAGTAGTTGCAATTAAATGTGATAAGTAAAAGAATACAAATCCATCTACGGAATAAAATACCAGGAACGTTAGACATCTAAACCCCGAAAGATGCCAAGCCTATTCATCAAACTCTAAGCAATTCAAGAGCACCCTAGAATTTGCATTTGGTTCAAGTGACTGTATTAAACCATTCTTTCTTCCGTATCACTCAATAATGGAGCACAACTTTTGCTAGCAGTAAACAAATTCAGACTTTTCTCATCAGCGGCAGTTCCCATGAGACCTACAAAAGGAACACAGCAAAGCGAGAAGGGGTGTACCAAATTATTACCTCTAGCTTAATTCCTCTAGTCTAGTCCTGCTTTCTATGATTGTGCCAAACTATTTATTTTTAGAACTGCAGGCAACGATGTCCCTGAGTTTTACAAAAGAATTGATTTGGGTCCTGGGAGAAAGAGACTGCTCGGAGTCATCTTGCTGGTTGACTTAGTTTACGGCACACTGGAGTCCACGTTGAAAGGATGTTTTGCCTTGGCTCAGTGCTAGCCTAGACCGGCACACTTTCTCACACATGAGTAGTTAACTTCTCAGATCTGGTTTTGTTGTTTTGTGTATTGTTTAGGGCATAGCTGTTTACTTTGAGCTAGCTGATCACGGCTACTGTACATACAATGAAATACAGATAAACTATGGTTGTTTGTTTTTTTTCTTTTCTTTTTTTTTTTTTCTTTTTTTTTTTTTTTTTTTCTTTGAGGACCTGCAAATAAATACACAGAGAGACTTATTCATACTTATGAGTGTCTTCCCTTAGCTTGGCTTGTTTCTAGCCAGCTTTTTCTAACTTAAATTATTCCGTTTCTCTTTAATTACATTTTGCCTCTGGGCTTTTTACCTTTCTTTATTCTGTGTATCTTTCTTTCCTTCTTGCTCCTTGGCTGACTGGGTGGCTGGGGTGGCTGGTCCCTGGTGTCCTTCTCTCCTTCTCCTTTTCTTGCTCCTCCCGGTTTTTTTTTCTTGAGCCTAGATTTCTCCTCCTATTTATTCTATCTGGCTGAAGTCCCACCTATCTCTCTCCTGTCTACTTATTGGCTGTTCATCTCTTTATTAGACCAATCAGGTGCTTTAGGCAGGCAAAGAAACACAGCTTCACAGAGTTAAACAAATGCAACTTAAAGAATGCAGTACACCTGCATCATTAAACAAATGTTCCACAGAATAAATGAATGTAACACATCTTAAACTATTATTCCACAACAATAAACATACTAATTCAGATCACAGTATCACCATGAAGAGTATCTGTCTCTAATATCTGGGCGTCAGAATACAAATCCAAGTTAAAGCCAGCATAGACTCCATCATACAGTCCCTAGAGCTTTTGGAGAAGTAATCATTACACACTGGTGGCTAAATCTAAAGAACATCACCTCTTCCTGTAACCTGTGGTCTTATTTTATTTAATGACAGATGATAGTTTTATGATAGAAATAGTTACTTTGAGAAGTTCCTGAATAAGTACTCATGCTGAAGATGTTATGTCAGGGAAAGAAAGTACCACAGAGTGATGTAGCTAGTCAGGTCTGTTAGATGCATTAGTCATAGGGAGGAAACTGGCCTCGAGTATAGCCCCAGTGTGACCATCATAACAACCAGAACTCCAACCAAAGTTCTTTCAATTGTCTGTGGTGTCTTTGTTTTTTTAAGGGTATCTGGGATAATGTCAAACATTAAGTTTCTTTTCTTAATTGGCAGTGAATTTTCCACCTGTTACATGGAATTTTCCTGAAGCAGTCTTCAACATCATCGTGTTGATCATTAAAACACTCCTGCATGGGAAATCAGAAAGCCAGAACAAATTTGTCCAAATCTGAAGGCTCTGTGTATATCAGGGACATAACCTAGAAATAAAACTCTCTGAACACTATTCCCTCCCCACTGCTGGCTCCCGAGCCAGACATAGCATGGAAATCATGCCCTCCTCTAAAGCTAGGAGCATCAGATTCTGGGGGGAAGGAGTGATAGGAGTCTGACACCTGGCTTCTATTCTGTACAGCATCATCTCAGTTAAGCCAGAGCTCAAGCTAACTACAAACACATTCGCAGTAACAGCAAAGGGGTTCAAGTAGAACCAGAATCTCTCCAGATTTGGGCAACTGGCTCCTCTCCCATTCATGAGCCCTAAAGGGGTCAAGTCCAAAGAGGGGACTGGGTGGTTCCTGTAGCCACCAGTGGGCACTTCTGCTCTTCTGAAGCAATTAGCATCATGAAGCTGAAAATAAAAAATAAAATCAGAAACCTAAGAATGATTGCTAGTTTAAAACCAGGCATAAGAATGCCAGGAAAAAATGGTATTAGGAATCTTTTAAAGTATATTTTCCTTGCCCCAACCAATGTCAATGGGGAAGGTCTTGAGAAGATAGCTAACCCATCCTGCATCCTTTGGGGCCTAAACAGGCTTTGATGCAGAGGCTGTGTTAGTTCTTTCAAAGCTCCCTCTCAAAGTCACTGAATATATTATCCCTGGTTTAGGTTCTGCTTCTGAGAACCCTCCTGCTTGTCTTCTGCATCCTGCTGAGGAACTACACTGAAGGATTGATTTAGTAAACCCACTAATGGGGGCAGAGGAAGACGTGGTAGGTTAAAACCAAACATTGCTGCTTAAACTTGAGCACTGAGACACACCTCACCCCTTCATACCATTTTTCTTAGATCCTTAAGGATTTCATGCTGAGGGTAGTGTCAGAGGTGGGAGCTAAAAAGAGCTCAGAGTCAGTTGTCTTTCAGTGTTGTGGTGGTTTGAAATAAAATGGCCCTCGTAGGAAGTGGCACTATTAGAAGGTGTGGCCTTGTTGGAGGGGGAAGTGTGTCACTGTGGAGGCGGGCTTTAAGGTCTCCTATGCTCAAGTTATGCCCAGTGATACAGTTCATTTCCTGTTGAATGCAGATGAAGATGTTGAATGCTCAGCTTCTTCTCCGACACTATATCAGCCCTAATGACGTCATGTACCACCATGATAGAGGACTAAATCTCTGAAACTGTAAGCCACCCCAGTCAAATGTTTTCCTTTGTATGAGTTGCCATAGTCATGGTGTCCCATCATAGCAATAGAAACCCTAACAAAAACAGCATAATTGTGTCAGGTGGCAACAACATCATTTTATGTCTCCTACCTTTTCAGGTGTCCTTCTGGTTTTGCTGCAGCTATGACCTGGAAAAGATGACTCTTCATTTTGGCTTAAACACATCTGCTATCCTAACATGGAAGATCAAGCTCCCCCTTTGTGCATGGCACAAGCTCTATTTTGTATCATGGCAGACATTGTTGCTAACTAACCTTTATCTTTAGTACTTTATACCATTCTTCTAGGACAATTGAAATCACACAATAATGTTTCCCAAGTGTCTCCAGACCCAGTGGATAATCAAGGACAAGCCACTGTGTTTCTTCTGTGAACTTAGTAAACTTTCACGCAAAAAGACTTGATCTCCACATTCTACAGGGAGTGTTTTCTTCTACTTTCTCTTTGTCTTTTTTTTATATATTTATTTGCCTTTAGGATACAATGCCATATGGCAGACGCACATGTACACTTGGTAGGTTCATGAATTTCCACTAAGAACAATCCTCTGAGGAAAAAAAAATGTTGTTGTTTTGCTGTATGAAACATTTCTGGATTTTGTGCAGCTCCTTCTTGCATATTCCATATTTCCATTTCTAGGTATATTAGCAACAGGAATCCTTGGAGTCTATGCTGACAATACCTTCACAGAAATCACTGGCTTCCATTATCGGTGCCACCCTCTGTACCTAGACCCAGCAAATAAGCAAAAACTCTGACTGCTTGCTGTAAACACGGGGATAGTATCAAATCTGGTTAAGGCACCGGTCCACATTTTTATTTCTCAACATAAATATCTCATATGAATGAACCAACTTTTTTTTCCACAGGTACAAAGGGTTATTTTAATCCCCTTTTAACGGGGCAGGGTTAGAAGTTAACGCGCATAGACAGCATGGCTATGAATGCAGGCTTTGCATGCAGTGGCCTCACTGACCTTTTAGCCTTCTGGAGTTTAACCATTTCCTGATGTCTTTTAACAGTCATTTTCTTGTTGGAAAAGCCCTCTCTAACCCGATAGCATCTAAACAAGCCTCTACCTTAATTGGAAAAATTCTCCCATAAATATTTATGCTGTAGTGATTAGGCCATTTACTGAACTCAACTGCCCATTATGGGTTAAAACAGGGAGCATTGTTCAGGGTTGCCTAAAGCCTGACATGGTTTATTGGAAGGGACCCGAACCTGTAATTTATTTAATCAAGCCTCTGACCCCAACCCTCTGGAGTAGCTAGTAATTGTGAGGAAGAACTAAGCCGCAGCCACATTGACTAGAGCCAGTATTCTGGGCTGTAAATTCTGAAATTCTAATTGGAGAGAAACAAGAGAAAGAGCAAAGTATATGGAAGTAAACACTCCATGTCTTTGTGCATTTTACTGCAGCAAAGATAAGTTAGAGCATGGGCAAATATATGGACCGAGGATAGCTGACGAGCATTTGAAAATGCAAACTCCAGAGGCAGCATCTGGTTGACTGCGGGACCTCCGTCCTCCAGGGCCTGCTGGCCCTCTGCAGCTGCGTGCCCGCTGTATGCTTCTGAAGCTCTGTCACCGAGAGCTGGGAGGGCAGTTCGTTGAATCTTGATTTTTAAAATGTATCAGATTTGGAGGCATAGAGTGTAGAAATCTGTTAAGAAGAGTGCCGCTCAAGCACAAATCCCACACGGTTGGAGCCCAGGCTGAAAACCCACCTGTTTCTCCTCAAGGACTAATTGGCATCACGCTGCATCTTTGTGGTGCACAGGGGTGAGAGAGTGGTAGGAGTGTGCGGCTACTCCACATTCATATCGTGTGTGTGTGTGTGTGTGTGTGTGTGTGTGTGTGTGTCTGTGAGAAAGAGTGTGTGTGCGCGCGCGTGCATGTGAGAAAGAGTGTGTGAGAGAGAGAGAGAAAGTGAAAGAGAATGTGTATGAGAAAAAGAGAGAGTGTGTATGAGAGAGTGTGTCTGTGTGTGTGTGTGTGTGTGTGTGTGTGTGAGAGAGAGAGAGAGAGAGAGAGAGAGAGAGAGAGAGAGAGAGAGAGAAATTAGGCAACTGCAAACGTGTATACACGTATTGACCCCATATCAATGCGTCCAGATTTTTGTTACTTTTATTTTCTTCCCCTTTCTGGTTGGAGATACTCTCCATTTCTGAGCCACAACTAATTCATATTTTATAATAAAGATAATCCTCTTCCCTTGGACACGTCTAACCTTCCAGTTGTGTGTTAGGCAAAACATATTTTCTTATTCAAACCATTTGCCACTGTTACTTGACCACCACTCTCCCAATTTCTGTTCAGGAAAAAAAATCCGAGGTAAACCATGACGGTCCCTTATGAAACTGGAAATCACCTTTCCCGTTAGGTTAACTGTGTCTCACTGAGGACTTTGTCTTCGGTAGTCCCTCGTGGAGTCCCAGATATCTTTCAATGGCTTTTCCTGTCTGGCTTTTCTTTAGCAAGCATTTCAAACATGGCCAGGATATGAAAAACTGTGTCACAAACCAGCTTCTGTCCCATCCCAGAACTGACACCAAAGCAGCTTCTACAGCTGGTGGGAGGTACCGCAGCACCTTAGTTTCCCAAAGGATTAGACTGATAGACCATGTGGCTTCTGAGGGCCCTGTGACTTCAGGTTCTGCACTGTGAAATATTTCTAAAGACCCCTTGTAATCAGTCTATATTAGACATCCGTAAAGGGGGGTTGCTGCAATAACTGCTCAGAGGTCTCTTTATAGTAATATTATATATGTATGTACACATAGGAGCAAGTTATCTTGAGCAGATGCCTTTGTATTTCCAGATCATGTGTAACCAGCTTTATTTCATTCATCTAAGATATAAACAGCCTTACAAGGTATTCTAGATGTATAAGAAAGGGTTAATTTAGTTTATACCAAATGGATTGCCTCACCTTTAATTCAGAAAATCTCTTTGAAGATTCTGCTGAGGATCTAATTTATTAGATTTTCCTATTAAATTATTCATTCTTCATTCTACTCGGGTGTTATAATCTATGTCAGAATGATGGATGTTACAGAAACAGTCATTAGGTTAAAAACTACCCAGATTTTTTAAAACGTTAAAACTCTCATGAAAACAAAATAGAAAAAGCAAACAATGAATGTAATTGTACACGTTCCTCTTTAAGAGTGCCCTAGGAGCTGGGGAGACATGGATTTCCAATTAATGAAGAAAATATCTCAGCAGGAGCAGGAGAGAGGAGGGAGGAAAGAAAAATGTGGGGGGGGGGATGCAGATTATTCCCCATAATGCTACAGCTACTCGTTTCTTAGTTGCTTTGAACATAGTTGGAAGACACACTTGCCCTTCCTTTTGAGCTCAGTCCTCCCTCCCAGTCCGAGCCAAAACTCAAAACTACACATCATAGATTGAAAGAAAACGTAGGCGATGCTTTGAGAACCTGGCCAGGAAAAATCAAGCACACATCGGCAAATTAGGTCCTTTTTTCCTATTGTCTTATCAATTGCTGCTCTTCTCTTGTCTCCCCTACGGACTCATCACAGTTCCAATAAAATTATTCACTTAGACTATCAACAACCACCTTTCCTCTCTTTTTACATATAGGAAAAACTGAGAAGCAGAAAGGTCAGTTTCCTCTTACAGTGCTGGTCAGTGGAAAATTTGGCATTCCGATTTAAATAGCGCAGCTCCAGACTCCATGAGCTTAAGTGCCATTAAAGATAAGGAGGCTCTAAGGAGTTTAGAAGTGAAGAGCTTTGTCTCGGGCTAGCCCTGCGTCCACAAACAGTATCACTGGGGGGTAAGGAGCCCCAAATGTAGAATGGTCTCAAGCTATCTCTATCCTCCACTGAAGAGCTCAGAACGTACTGTGCTAAAGATACCATTGGATCTTGTTGATGATTTTGAGCAGAAATCGGTTGAGAACAGTCACGTGCTGAATGCACTCTCTGTCCTCCTTTCTACTGAAACTCAGGCATTAATTTCCCATGAGAAATATGGCTGCCTTGAACCAAGAAGAGGACAAGATTCTTATGCCCAGAGGGGACAACGGTGGCCAAGATGGCTCTATTCAAAACAACCTTACAAAAATAGTTCTTACCTTCCCTCCTCTCCACGTGTTTACTATTCACTTTCCCACAATTTGCTCTTCTTGGTCCAAACTCCCTTACCTCTCCCACGTTAGGCCCCGTACTTCAGGTCCTGGGTTCACTCTGTGTCGACTTACCCATGATAGCTTCCTGCCTCGTTTGGTTTGGGTAGTCTATTTTCATCTGCCCACTGATAGCTGATTCACACCACACCCTCTGCTTTCACAGAATGAAGAATTACAATCGAGAGGCTTGTCAATGTTGCCGGACACACAGCTAATAGAGTCAGACTAGGATTCCCACCCCAGGGTGTTTGCAAAGACCAAAGGGACAGCACAGCCCTGCATGATAGAGTCCCGTTGTGCAAGACTTCATTCCCTTTGGAGGAGCCAGAACACTTCACCTCACTCACCTGAAGCTCAACCGAGGTGACAGCCCTGTTCCATGGCAAGAGGAAAATCATAGACAGATTGATTATACTCCAGTCAAACCCCCTATGAGAGAGTCTTGATTTTACCACTTGAACTCTGAACCCTGCTTCCCCTTCCAAGAAATAGAGCCGCAGAAATTACCCACTGGAGAGAGCTCTGTAGATGACTTTAGGTTTTCTACAGGAAACCCTCAATAAATACTCGTCAGTAGCTGGTACTAGAGGAAGCCATTTTCCCCCTCTACTCTCTCTCCACTACCCGGTGTCTGAAAATATCAGAACCACCAGATCCCTACATTTCCTCACCTTCTCCCTGATGCCCGGTACACAGGGTGCTCCAGTGCTGCTTTGGAAATCGTTCAGAAGCTGCTGGCAATCCATTGTCACCACTCCCAGATTTGCCTCTGAGACCCGCTCACATTTCCAGCACCTCCAACACTGCTCTCAGTATTTCTTCTCCACGAATAGCCTGGGCCTACCTATGAGAGTCAGAGCAAACACTTCCCCACCCTTACTTAGTGCGTTCCTTTTCTTGGCTGTTCTGCCATCATGCTCCATCCTGTGAGCACACCACAGCTCGCCACTGGTTTGCTGAGGAATATTCGAGTGGTCTCTAGACTGTTAGAAATAGCTAGCTCTATGTTGCATATTCTAATGTATGCATCCAGCCACATGAACATGTTTCTCTACTACATAATGCCAAAGCATCTTCCCTAATGGTGGGATCCAAAGGATAAGGCATCCACTGGGGGATAACGGTTCCTACAGCTCAGCATCCTGACCAGGCACTAGCTTTCATGGTTTGGAATCTATAATGTGTGTTAATGGTACCATTATTTGCATTTCCCCGAGGATTGCATCTCAAATATATTTATCTGTGCCTCTACTTCTGCACACAGCTGAATTCCATGTCTTAACTAGTGTGACAATTTTGTCTATTAACTAAAACTATTAGCTCATGCTTATTTGTTACCACAGCTGACATATTTTGATTTGCTTCCACCTTCTTATTTTGTACTTTCTAAATTTTCTGCATTTTCTATGTTTCTTTTAACATATGTATTTTATCTAACAAGCATATGTATTTAATCAAAAAGTCTAAAGCTAGTCACATGTATATTGTAGAAATATAAATTCTCCCCTTATTATTTTAATCATTAACCTAGAAATGTTAACATGTGGGTTTAATTTAATAACTACTAAATAAAACTAATAAAATACGTTTACCAGAATATTTTGGTTATATCATTATTACACCCATGAAATTAGACATTGTTGTTACTGTTTATACAAATGTTTCTCATTTATCTGTTTTTACATTTTTTTGGAGTGCTATTGATGAAAATACATCAGTGTTATTTTCCTGAAAAGTTGTATTATATCCAAACTTTAAAGATAATTTTTCTGGGTATAGAATAATAGATTGGTGAACTTGTTTCAGTTGACACTGTTATCACCGAGAAGCTGGTTGCCAATTTAACTATTATTCTCCCACAAAGATGCAATAGATAACCTGGGATGTTGTGGTTGTTGCTGCTGCTGCTCCTGCCATTGCTATTGCCTCTTATCTACTAGGAAGGGGTAAAGATGAAGAATTTTTGGCATTAAAATTTAGAATACAAAGTGTTGATTTAGATGGATTTTAGTTCAACTTGTTTGGAAGATTTTGGACTTGCTGCTTCTAAGAATTCAGACCTTATCTTTAAATACTGTCTCCCTGAATTATCTCTTCTCTTTATCTAGAAGTTCAGTTAGAAAAGGGTTACACTGCCTCTGAACTTGTCCTGGTTCTTTGTGTCTCTTTCATAGTATCTTATCTCTTTTTCTGGCTGAATTCTACATGTCTTTGGAGATTTTCCCAAATGCTAATACTTCCTATTCACCAATTCTCTCTTCAGCTTTGTCTAAGTGGCTACTGTTCATGTTCTTTTTTATTTCAATGATTGTAATTTTTATGTCTAAAATTTCTTTTTGTAATTAATTAATTAATTAAAGATTTCTGCCTCCTCCCCACCACCACCTCCCATTTCCTTCCCCCTCCCCCTATGTCTACAATTTCAATGAGTATTTTAAATCTACTTGCTCTTAAGGTCCTTGTCCTACATTATATTCACACATCAAATGTTCTTTATTTCTTTAAACATATTAGATGCATTAACTCAATGATTATAACACAGATGTAATGTGTATGAAAATCTGAAGTCAATGTTTTTATTCTTAAATGTGTTGGCCTATTTTGTGCTTCTAGTTGTGTCTTTGTTGATGTGTGCTCGTGGTTGCTCTTTCTTCAAATGCTATCACTTTGCTATCATAAGCACAAGTTAAATAAAAGTTCATCTGTGGGAAGTTAGGCCCACTTTGGACTTTTAAGATTTCCTTTATTCTGCAAGCTCATTAAGGGGTAGGGAAAGCTCAGTAGTAGAGAACTAGCGAGTACATATATGAGACCCTGGGTTCAACTTCTGTAGTAATATGAGCGGTGGGGCTGTGTCCCCAGCACCCCAGCCGCCTGCTAGCTTATGCCCCGAAATAACAACACACAAACTGTATTCTTTTAAACACTGCTTGGCCCATTTCTATCTAGCCTCTTCTAGGCTAATTCTCACACATGGACTAGCCCATTTCTAATTATCTGTGTAGCCCACGAGGTGGCTTACCAGGGAGATTCTAGCCTATGTCCATCCTGGGTCGGAGCTTCATTGCGTGTGCCTCAGAGAGCAGAGCTATCCCCACGTCCGCCCAGGAGCCTGGAGCATGGCGTCTCTGAGGCGTCTGCCCCCGAGAGAGAGTTGTCGAGTCTGAGCTCACTTCCTCTTCCTCCCAGCATTCTGTTCTGTTTACTCCTCCAACCTATGTTTTAACCTATGAGGGCCAGCCAAGCAGTTTCTTTATTTTTTTAACCAATGACCTTCCTCCATCAAACTTCAACACCACAGTTCACGAAGTCATTTGACTGAGCATTGTCAGGAATGAGGAGTGGTCTTAGGATCTTTAGTCTGCCATGTGCTTTAATACTAGCTCTCCCAGAACATGAAATATTATGTCACAGCTACTTTAATGACCATATGAAAGAGGTTGGAGAGATGCCTTAGCAGGTAAAAATGCCTAGGCATGAGGAGCAAACTTAAGACCCCCTAGAATGCAGAAAGAGCCAGGCAGAGGAGGCCACATGCTGGCTAGATGTTATGTCATGTTCACACAGGCTAGGGTCATCTGAGAAGAGAACCTCAACAGAGAAAGTACCTCCATCACATTGGCCTTTAGGCCAGTTTACTACTCATTTGGCTATTGGTTTAGTGGTTAGTGATTGAAAAGGGAGAGTCCAGCTTTTTGTAGGTGGTGCCATCCTTAGGTAGGTGGTCCTGCGTTGTATTTCTTGCACAAGTGAGCAAGCCACGAGAAGCACACCAGTAGCCAGTATTCCTACGTGGCCTCTGTTCCAGTTTCTGCCTTTAGTTCCTGCCCTGAATTCCCTCAGTGATGGGCTGTAATCTTTGAGGCCAATCAAAGTCTTTAGTCCCCAATTTGTGCTTGTCATGATACTAATCACAGCAATAGAAACCTAACCAGGACAGGCAACCACCTACAATCCCAGCGCTTGGGAGGCAGGGACATGGGATCTCTAGATTAAACTGGCTATCTAGATTAGCCACAATCGACAAGCTCCAGATTCAGTGAGAGAGCTTGCTTCTGAAAATAGATCAGTGGTCTAGAGTCATAACCCAGTCCTCCACAAGCATAGAGCATGCTACACACACTCACACACGTACCCATACACATGTGAGCACACGTACATACATATGTGCATGCCACCTACATGTACATGTGCAAGCAAAGTCTTAAGACTCTAGAGCAGATCTCATAAGGTGTGTGAGAGACTCACCACCACACTTCCCTCACACAGAGTGAGCTGGAATTTTACAGGGAAGGGTTGTTCTCTTCCGGTGTCGATCCCATAGCTCCAGAAATACACGCTTTAGGAGCCTGCCTCTCCCTGTACTGCCACAAAAAGCACGTATGTAGGAGACACTAAGGTTGCAATGCATCGCTGACCTTTCACCCTCTCTTCTGGATTAGATCCCTTGTAGGTAGGGGGTCTTGTTTTGCCGTCACTGTAGTCTCAGAACTTAGTGTCTGACTTGGCTTTGACTCCAAAGAGCCAGATCCTAAGTGCAGGAGATGGGCTGGGGAGGCAGAATAAATCAGCCTTTCTCCAGAGGAGTAGAGCGAATGGACTGTTTTTCTTTCCTTACGCAGAAATCAGAACCGTTCTCTTCCTGCCATGGATTCTGATGAATAACTCAAAAGGAAGAGCTAATCCCTTTGTCATCCTTTTATTTTAAGGAAAACAGATGTGAAGTACTTTCAGATTTTTGGTTTTACTAAGCTTTGTAAATGAGCTGAGATTGGCAACCTAGAAATAGTAGCGAATGTAGTAGAATGATGGTTTCCTATAAAATCCCACAAATAAGCGCTTAAATTTGGTCTTCAGTATATTTTGGGCGATGCCCCTAAATTAAGATCTTGAGTCTCTTGATAGTCCACTCCTGGAGGTCATTCCAGTCAATGCGCTCGTGGCAGAAGTCACCTGAGGATGTCAGCTCCCCTGTGGGGCTCCAGCAAGGACACTTGGGGCACACTCAGCGGGAATGCAGACCACGCCCCTTTCCATATGGCCTGCCTGGGCAGAGAGCTCCAGATGCTGCCTGCAGATGCCACACATGCCTCACCGGGCAGCAGAGACCTTCCCTCAACCTGGGGGCTTCCCTTCGCTCTTTAGTCTGCTGTGTTTTCCAGAAGTTCTGTCCCAGAACCTGACTTGACTCTTACCCTTTGTTCTGTAATTCTCTACAGAACCAGAAACAATTCTCCTTTCCGCCACTGCCAGAGATATACTGTGAAAGGCTGCATGTACATATACATACAGCGTAACACAAATACATACACACATACATATATACTCATACATACATATGCATACATGTGTGCATGCATGTGTGTGTGAGAGAGAAACAGAGAGAGGGAGAAAGAGAGTCACTAAAAGCACATAGGAGAGAGAGAGAGAGAGAGAGAGAGAGAGAGAGAGAGAGAGAGAGAGAGAGAGAGAGAGAGAGAGAGAGAGAGAGAGAGAGGGAGAGAGTGACTAAGAGCACATACAGCTCTTCCAAAGGACCCAAGTTCAATTCCTAATACCACATCAGGTGGCTCACAATCACCCGTAACTACAGCTTCAGGGAATCCAAGTCCTTTAGCCTTCTCTGGCATCTGGCATCTTCACTCACACACACAGATACACAGACAGTCACACTCAGGCATACAGACTCATACACATACACACACACACACACATACACACACACACATACACACACACATACACACACACATACACACACACATACACACACACACACACACAATGTAAAATAATAATAATGGTAATAAGAATGCTTGTCGCCCTTGCAGAGGATGAGAGTTCGGTTCCCGGTACCCACATCTGGAAGTAACAAGGGCATGCAGCTTTAGGTTTAGGGCATCTGACACCCTCTTCTGGGTCCTCGATGGGTACTTGTACATACATGCACATAATCCTCCACCACACACATATTCATATAAATCAAAGTGACTCTTAAAGCATCTTTTTCAAACTACAAAAGTAAAACAACTGACAACTCTTCCCTAAAATTCTTATGAATTGCCCAAAACATAGAAATATAAAAATTCTGCTCCATAAAACCAGACTAGATGGGTGACAGAAGAACACAATTTCAAACATCAGTTATTATGCTAATCTTTCTGACACGTTCCCAAGCCCACAAGTCACATCAGTGATGTGTCAACATTCTTAGAACATGTATGATAAGCCAGGCACAGAGTTTATGTCTCATATACAAAGCCACATTTCCCACTATTTTATTTCCCCACTATCAAATGTTCATCCCATGTGACAGATTTCATGATGAACGAGTCTAGGATGATGAGTGAAACAGTTGATCTCTACCTCAGTGACCTACGACTGATAAAGATCCATACTACAGGGCTGCACCAAGGTAGCCAGTGAGACATTGTAACAAACATTGAAACCGTAGAGGGTTGCGGGTGTTACTCAGTGCTCCGTACTTGCCTGGCCCATGGAAGGCCTCAGTTTCACTCCTAGACATAGTCAGGTGGGAACCAAGGATACTGCCAAATGAATGGAATATATTTCTATTTTGTGATTAGGAAGAGTACATTTAAGCCACCAGTGGGGGCGGAGGGACCATTTGGGATGCAACCTCAGAAAGGAGCTATCTTTAGAGGGAGAATTAGCATGTCTGAGCATTTCAGACAAGAAATACCACCAAGCCCTGAAGCTGGGAAGGCTTGGTGCACGGTGGGGCCTGGAGGAGTGTGACTGCTGTACAGTCAGTAAACAAGAAGATAGGTTTGAGACAGAGGCGAGAAACCAGTGCTCTGCCAAGGGGCTGTCATTTGTTCTTTCCTAATTCGCGCATCTCATGAAGTCCTCAAACCACCTTCGGAGATGAACACCGATAAGCAAACTAATTCCTGCAACGTGATGCAGCTGGTGGAGAACCCGGGCAGTATGAGGAAACAGACTTCGGCATCCACGTTTGAGCCCTTTTAGAAATAAAATCAAGCTGCCTCCTGTGCCGCCAGCACCCCTATGCAAATCGGCTTCCTAACCCTGATCATAGCACCTGAGCCTGCTGCGTTTTGAGCTGAGAGCTTGAGAGTGGCAAGGAGTTCTTAATCTATGCTCTGTCTTAATCGTCCTGCGTCGCTTAATCATCCTGCGTCGTCTTAATCGTCCCACAGCGTCATCTCACTGAAGAACCAAAAAGTCACGTATACAGGGGAAAGCGCTGCACTAATCGAGCCCACCTACGTCCTCTGAAAAACATGTTGGCAAACCAAGAATTCAGCCCAAGTTAGGAGAGGCATTTTCAGCTAACTCCTTTTGAATACCAATACATTGGAACTAATTTCATCTGTTCTCTGCTTTTAGGAGGTAGCAACTCAGAGAATGATTTTTTCTCTCCTCCTCATACGTGGTAGCTTTGATAAAACAACATGATCTCAGGGTATTTTAAGAGAACACTGTTATGTATTAAAACAATTATTACTTTTATGTTTTTAAGCTTTTTTCTTCCCTCAGCGCACAAGCTTAGAATGCCTTCAACCAAATGTCAGAAAGAAAATCTGTCCTTTACACACAGCCAATGTGACATTTACAAAGCATTAAAACCTGTGACATAATGGGCCCACAGTGTCCAGTGACAGGAAGGCTTGAAGATTCTGTCTAAATGGCTTCCTCTGGTCCTCAGCCAGCATCCCAGCTTCACTTCGGCTTGGCTCTGGGGCTCCTGTTTGTGCTACCGAGGAGTCTTGCTCAGCAAGTAGAGGTGAAAGCAGCCCAAGCAAGGCAATGAGGGTAGAGAATAAGCTGTTATATGTCATGACCAGGACTACAATATACCCAAGGACGCTTACAGCAATTCATGATGGAGTATCATACTGCCTTCTGTTTTCAGCCTTCCTCGGGGCCCAAAGTAGACATATTTGTTCTTCTCTCTTCTCTTTTCTCCTCTACCTCCTCTTTGTTCTTTTCTTTATTTCTGGCTTTTCTTTGCTTCTGTCTCCCCTTCTTGACCGTGCCCAGTCAGAAAGGAGGCCAGGGACCCTCATGTCAATGTCTACAGTCCCCTGATGCTGACCTCAAGGTTAGGTCATCTCTAAGAGCTCCCAGCTAAGCTGCCCCAGAGCCTCCCACTCTTCCTCATGTAGCTCTGAGTGTCTTTAGTAAACCATCTCTCATCACCTAGAAACCTCCCTCCTTGCCCATCTTTTGGTCACATTCCTATCTGAATTGTCTCTTCTCTTTGGACTACTCTTTGGAATCTTCCTTGTTACCTCCAACACACAAGAAATCACTTCATTTCTCTAGTAACTTTGCTCTACTGAGTTGCTGCCCTAGATTCCAGCCAGTTCCTGGAACGACATGAAAGTCTATTTGTGTTCCTGACCTCTACAGAGTCTAGGGCACCTCCTTAATGTTGACAAGAAGCCATTTGTCTTTACACGAAAACTACAAGTACAACTCTTTCTCAACAGAATGAACCCACTTTTCTCCTGATCATCATAAACTGCCAAACATCTCTTCGTTTCATGTACTTATGGCTTAAAAAGCCCAGATAAAAGCCATCGCTCGCAACCTTTCCTGTAGACAGGGCTAGTGGTGATGCTGAAGCAAGAGGACCGCTGTGCAGCGAGCTTCCAGGTGAAGAGAGCATGGATTCCCTACTGTCCCCCAGTGTCCCTACTGCTCTTTACCTACCTGCAACACAGATGTTGTGACAGAGCAGCCACCCTGTGACCTTGAGAGTGCAAATCTTCTACTAAGGTGTCTTCAGAGCAGAAAGCAAGAGAATGAACTGGGGAGCACCATGATGTAACCCACAAAGGTCCTGGATTGTCTTACTGCGGTGATAGAGTTTGCTATGGAAGCCAGAGTTGTGATGGTGGAAATGGAACTTGTAACTGATGATAAACCTAATCAATGTGTATGTTACACACCCACACATACTCGTTGCTATATGCTCTTACGGTTTTATGTGTGCTAGATGCATTATTTGAGAAAAGCTGCCATGTTGCTTAGAAGAAAATAACGAAAGAATAAGAAATGTACAAATAGCAACCATTTTCTTGAAGCCACTCAACAGTCATGGAAGACAGGGAGCATCCATCACATGTTACAGATGAAAGTCTTTAAGAAGGTAAATGATGTGGCTCAGATAACACATAAGGAAGAGGCAGAGTGGAGAGCTTAACCCATCTCCCTGATTCCAAAACTCACACTGCCTTACTCAGTACATCATGATGGAACCGTGGTTGAGAAAAGTCAGTATCGATACTCAGCCTGGATACCAAAGGACTCTGCCTCAAAGAATCCTGGGAGAGAACATAAGCTAAGTATGGGGTTCTTAGATCAAGCATCCAGATCTGCCTTCTTGGCTGGGACAAGTCATCTCTGATCCTGAGGGTGACCTGCTTTGTCTCATACAGGTTGATTTCATTTCATCTTTGGGTCCTTCCAATTCTGAAAGCTCATCAGTTAATGATTCTCTATGGTCCACTTACAGAAACCCACACTCGGAGTTTGGTGGTTGAATGTATTTGTCTCTATGCACTTTTTTTTTTTTTACCTAATTTTGAGTCCTTCTTTGTCCTGTAATATACAGTTTTTGCGACCCTAATGAAGCAGCAGAAAGCATTGCTCATGTCACACAGGAGGACTGTGATGGATGGAAGGAGAATGGCCCCCGTAGCCTCATATGTTTGAATGCTTGTTCCTAAGTTGGTGGAACTGTTTGGGATGGATGAGGAGGTGTGGCCTTGTGTATCACTAGGGGTGAGATCTGAGATTTAAAAGGTCAATGCCATTCCCAATGAGCATTTGACTCTATCTCTGTTTCTTTGTTTCTCTGTCTCTTGCTCCCTGTCTGTCTGTCTCTCTCTTTCTGTCTTAATGTTAGTGTCTCAACTACTTCTCCATCCATATCTGTCTTCCTGTTGCTATGCTTCTTGCCATGTGAAACTGTACGCAAGCATGTAATTAAATGCTTTCTTTTATAACTTGGCCATGGTGTCTCTTCACAGAAGTAGAATAGAAATGAAGATAAGGACTAACCAATATAGAAATCAAAGGTAGAGAAGCAAAAGGAAAAAAAGAGAAGGGAGGAAGTAGAAAGAAATCCACTTTTAAAAAGTAGGAAGGAAAATCAGGACCCACACATTGCTCAAGAATCACTACCTCAAGGTCAACCCTCTCTCTTCTTTCTTCTTTTTGCATTCTCACCATGCAGACACTAAAAGCTGAGAAACATGTGTAGTGGGGCAGAAGGTATTTTACATTAGGAAGGCCTGAGACTCCTTCAGCCTTGCCTTCTGTAGCTTGGTAACTTAGGACTTATCCCTCTGTTTGCAATGGAGTTTTAAATATTCACCTTCAGATCTTTGACTACAACTTGTGGTCAGCAGCTATCTTAGACTCTTAGGTCTGTTATCTAAACCAGCATGTGGTGTATGTAGACATTTAGAACTGTAATAGGCTCACAGAGGACTCTATAGAAAACCTTGCTATGTGAGCTTAAGTCCTGCTGAGGCACCGAACTCTCTGAAAATCCAAAGTTAGAAGACTCTCTTATGGAATTAGAGGAATCTTGGCTAGCATTCCATAAATGGACCTTATGGAATTAGCTCAGCCTTCCAGGTTGAGCCTTGAAGGCTCCAGGATGTACAAGGTCTCTCTGGTGGTAGTGGTTTTCTTTTAGTGGCTGAGTAGCTTGTAGTTTGTTCAATTCTGAGAAGCGACTCTGCTCAAAGACACAGACTGTTAAGCTATTCAAATTTATTTTAGCGTGAGCTGTAGGAAGGTATAAATTGAGAATTTGTCAAAGAATCTCGCAATGTCTGGGCAATGCCACTTCACTTGACAAACACTAGCCACGAGCCAGCTGGCCTCAAGTCCAAGCTGTGACTTTCTTGTCCCTTTTATGAAGACTTAAATCTTTAAATATTTGGACGAAATACATCAGGAGTATCATAAAACACAAAACACTGGCCCGTCTTGCTAACTAGGGAGAACTGTTTCCATTCCTCGTCATTTCGATGTAATTAAGGGTAGAATATTTGAAAGGAATTTTAGAATAACTTCACCTAGGCTGTTTCTTTGAATTGCTACTGGGCGGCTGTTAGCTTCAAATAAACTCAACACTAGATTTGCAACAGATGTTCCTAAAGTAGAACAAAGAGGGGGATTGCTGGATTCTGTGTAAAGAAAAGAAGAAGAAGGAGGAGAAGGAGGAGGAGAAGGAGGAGGAGGAGGAGGAGGAGGAGGAGGAG